>NW_015549698.1:515326-523107 GCF_001515605.1 Sinocyclocheilus anshuiensis | reverse complement strand
ACTTACACATAGTAAGAAATGGTTATAAAAACCGAAACAGAAGTGAAACAAGTAATAGGAAAGAGGAGAAATAAAAAGCGATACTTATCCTTTGCCGGTGTCCTGCCCGGTGGAGTCGCACGGTAGAGTCGATGGTCTTTACACTCTTCGGTCTTCACACGAGGAGGCCATCACGCGACCGCTGCCACGGTAAACTAAGCTTTTTTATACCCGTCTAACAAAATACTAAATTAATTCAGCTGGACACACTTTCCTTATTTTCTCCACAACAAATGGCCAAGCAAGCGCAGACACTGACAAGATACGCGATACAGTACGAAACCAAACGCGATACCAGCACGTCTCCACACAGTAAACAAAACAAGCGTTTCCTATCCACGACAACTGCACTAAACACTAATGAGACAAGTAAATACACTTACTTGATGTTCTGACATGTGGATATTGCATTGCAGTTGGGGAATCTGTTTGTATCTTGCAATATTTTATTTAATTTTTAAAAAAATTTCTGCAAGTGTTCTTCAGTTTTTCGGTGCAATAGGAGTGAGGTGGCCAGCAAATGCACTGTACAGTGTTTCCCACATGTCTGAAATATTCGAAATATATGAAATATAGTACTGGTAGAAAAGGCTGGCATTGCCCACTGGCACAAAATGGTCTAGTACATCTGACAAATAATGTGTAACCTTTAAGATAATATGTGACCCTGGACTTAAGTCGCTTAAGTCATCTTAAGTCGCTGGGGAATATTTGTAGCAATAGCCAAAATACATTGTATGGGTCAAAATGATAGATTTTTCTTTTATGCCAAAAATCATTAGGATATTAAATAAAGATCATGTTCCATAAAGATATTTTGTAAATTTCCTACTGTAAATATATCAAAACTTAATTTTTGATTAGTAATATGCATTGCTAAGAACTTCATTTGGACAACTTTAAAGGCGATTTTCTCAGTATTTCGATTTTTTTTTGCACCCTCAGATTCCAGATTTTCAAATAGTTGCGTCTCGGCCAAATATTGTCCTATCCTAACAAACCATACATCAATGGAAAGCTTATTTATTCAGCTTTGAGATGTTGTATAAATCTCAATTTAAAAAAATTGACCCCTATGACTGGTTTTGTGGTCCAGGGTCACATGTTTTCATTTACTGAAAATATCTATTGAAATTAAATTATAGAGATATATCATGAACTGAATATAGAATTATTTTTATTAAAGCTAACAAAGTAATTCAGTCAAGAGCAGTAAGTGATTGTCTCTTTTTTGTTGTTTGATTAACATTAATGACACAGACAATAGCAGGTTTATTAGGCTGCTATCACTTTAAGACCTAATGCACGGATCCAACCATAACCAACTGTGCTTATGTGAATACTTGTCAAAATGGGAATTTTGTTATAACTTTGACTGTTTAAGCACAATATACACCATGAAAAAGAACTCAGTTTAGTACTCATGCTATGTGACAGGTGGCTTTCTCTGTGCACACTTCATTATCTGACAAAACAATGCGCAAGTACCAAATTGAGACCTCACGTGTCTTATTTCTACAGTTGCCACACATACACATACAAATAGAAAAAACACCAGCAAATTAAGAATACATCTTCATTAGTTTGACAGCACATGTGCTGCAAATACTCACAACACAACCAAAAACAGAAACATGCTGCAAATACTCACAACACAAACAAATATAGAAATGTGCTGCAAATACTCGCAACACAACCAAAAACAGAAACATGCTGCAAATACTCACAACACAAACAAATACAAACATGCTGCAAGTTGCACAGACCACAAAGGGGGACCCCAACAATGCTTACGAAAATTGTCCTTGGCTTTATTATAGTGAAAAGCAGTAACCATGTCTTGATTACCATTTTTATAACCACAGTTGTACAAATACCATGGTTAAACTAGGTTAGTATGGTTAATTTACCATGGTTTAACGATAATAACCATTTTTTATTTGTATTTATTTTTTGTACAATAATAAAAATATATTTAATATATAGGCTATTTATTTATTTATTTTAATAGTAGAACCATGGTTAATTTAAGGTGTAAAAGTATCCAGCTTACCTAACGTTTCACAGTTACTGTAATTGTGTAGTATTTTTGTCAGCTTATTTAGGCTAATAATATCAAAAAAAAAAAAAAAAGCTAAGGAATTATATGATCAGGATGTTAAAATAAACAAAAATCTCACCTTTCAGAGTAGACATTGATAAGCATGTCCCAGCCAGGCTCATCACTTGTTGGGGTTCCCTTAAACATTTCTGATGTTGTCTGTGCCTATTTGTTTCTGTTGTTGCAGCATGTTTGTATTTGTTTGTGTTGTGAGTATTTGCAACACGTTTCTGTTTTTGGATATGTTGTGAGTATTCGCAGCACATATGCTGTCAAACAGATGAAGATGTTTTCTTAATTTGCAGGGGTTTTTTTTCTATTTGCATGTGTTTTTTTTTTTCATTTGCAGCGCGTTGAGCTTTCTTGGACACCGTATATTTCCTCTTAACTTTGAAAAAAAATCATGTGAAAGTTTAACCTGCCAAGAAAATGAATGTAAAGGATAAACTTTCATTACCTCATCATGTGAACAGAATTGCGAAATGGATTCAATTAGAGTTGGCAAATATACCTGGGTAGACATTAATATACTTAGGCGGCCTGCCCAAGTAATATCTGTGTGTGGGAAACACTGCTGTGCCGTCTGAGGCTCAAACTGGCTACGTTTACACGACAACGATGTAGTCAAAAACGTAAAAGTTTTTCCCTTGCGTTTTTAAAAAGTTTCACGTATACACGACAACGTGTTCAAAACCATTCACGTTTGTGCATATCCGCGAAAACGGCCAAAAACGCTGTATTATGTATGCCAGGCCAGTAGTTGGCAGTGTCACCTTGTTAGTAAACAGTACCTGTAGGGAAGTGACGATTATATGTTGTATATGATGCGTCTCTGCTGTTGGTTGTAATATTGGTGAAGTAAATCCATACTTTGCTGAAGAAGCATTAGCAAATTCTTAAACAACAACGACAGTACCATGTACTCTGCCATTGTTGTGTATGTTTGTTCGCGCGTGCCTTTAAAATCAACACATACTGCGCATGTCTACATACCTAACACGTACTACACACGTGCATGACATCACCGTTTTCAAAGATTCTCGTATTGGGTGTTTACACGGAAACGACAACGGTGGCGTTTTCAAAAACTTGCACTTTGAAACCCATTTTCAAAAATATGCGTTTTCAGTCCCCAAAACGCCATTGTCGAGTAAATGAACAGGCAAAACGCATAAAAAGTTTCCCGTTTTTGGCTGAAAACGTTGTCGTGTAAACGGCCTCTTACATGGCTACACGCACTAGATCTCTTTTTAATAAATCTTCATATAAATGAATCTAGTGATGAATCATAATTTTATGTGCATTCGAACCATTTTGTTTGTCCATCTCCAGCTGTCCTTTAGTGCTGATGTTTATCCGTTTTGTTCCCATTATCTGTGCTGGCATGCTTATTTGCTTCATTTAGACTTAACAGCATCCCTTTGGCCAGGAATTATATCACTGGCCACAGGTCCCCATTGGTCAATTCCAGAGCCACACCCACTTCCATCTTAATACGTCGCCCTACAGTATTACCAGCCCTCCCCAGGAAGTAAGTCTGGGGTGGAAGACGTTCCCAGCTTGCTGCTCATCTTAGACCAGTTTGGCTGTCTGTCTGTAAAACCAAAGGTTGTTGTCTGGAGGTAAAACTGGTCCAAGTTCAGCACAGGCAGCAGGATTGATGCATGGGTTTACTGGACTGTCTGCATTGCCTTGCATTGTTTGAGCCTCTCTTCCTTATGTTCTTTTAAAGGCGTTTAGGTATACCCATAATTTCCTGTGATCATGTTTTCATTGTATTATGTGCCTTTTCATTGGTTGTGTGACTTTGGTGCATTGTGTATGTCTTTTTTAAGCCACACTTTTTGAATTTGTGACAAAACAATAACTGTGTGCTTTTGTGTACAGGAACACGTCAAAGCGTGGCGAGTCATTTGGGATCAGTCGTATTGGAAGCAAAATAAAAGGCGTGTTTAAGAGTAGCACGATGGAGGGCGCAATGCTACCACAATACGCCATGATTGAAGGAGAAGATGACACAGTGAGGAAAAACATGTTGACACTGATCAGTTTCAGAATTCAGGTCACACTTTAGTTTGGGGACCAATTCTCACTATTAACCACAACTTTTGCCTCAATCAACACTTAATTTGCTGCTTATTAATAGTTATGTCTGTCACTCTAAACTACGCAAAAACCTGGTGATGCCTCCGTCCATACGCAGTATTCAAAACAAGCAACAGGAAAAGATAAAGAGTTCAAACAATCAGAATTTTTTTGGTTTTGTGTTTAAATAATTTCTTTGCGTTTTATTTCTCTCTTATTTCTCGTTCTTTTTGAATGTTGTCATTCAAAGCGTTTCTGTGTTCTTTTATTCAGTTACAGCGATAGCAGGATGCTTTTGTCCATGTTAGGGATTTCCTGGAGCGTCTTGAGATCTGTTACTTTCGTGATGCATATGTGGATTTTCTGCACGAGGGCGCCCTCAAGCGTCCAGTATGAATGAAACAGACATTACATGTGTTTATAGTGCTCAATAAACCCCAATCCATAAAAATAATACTTCTCTCAAAAGAAATCTGAAGTAAACATATGATAATCCATGTTTTTCTACAGTGTACAGAAGGGTACTGGAGTTTTAATTAAAGTGTACTGGAGTTTTTTTTTGTTGTTTTTTTTTAAATAGCATTTTAAACCGCAAAAAAAGAACTCTGGTGTGCCAAACCATAAGAACCAACCTGAAAATGTGGGTATTGGTTAGGATTAATGGATCTAAAATATGGTCATGCAGAATAAAGCGATAATAAGGGCTTAAAATATACTAATAAATGGCCTATATGCTAGTAATATGCATGATAATAAGCAACTAGTTAGCAAATAATAAGAATTGGTCCCTAAACTAAAGTGTTACTAGAACTAATACCAACATTTCAGTACTCAGTACCAATACCAGTGAAATTTCAAGGTGCTCGGTACCAATTTTGGTACAATAGCAAAAACAGTTGGAACGGTTTAAACTAACTTAAATAATACAATAATAAAAAAATAAAAAGTAAGTTAAAAATTAATTGTTAATGCTAATAATAATTATAAGTAAATTGTACATTAAAGCATTACGTAGCCGATTAGTCTGCATTTATGCCATTTTGAGCAGAATTGAGTGGATTCTAAAACTTAAACCTTTCTGTTTGGCCATTGCGTTCTCACACTCAATGGACATATCTGGCTACAATGCTCAATCCTTCAAAAACATGTTGCAACTGAAACCTTTGACGCCCTTTACAGAGTGTGCACACAAATATGCAGGCATTTTAATTTCCACTCTTTTTTGAGTTTAACTGAATTCCATCTTGGTGCTAAAAATATTTGAAACTGCTGGCTGAGCATTCACTGCTCTGCACTGTCAGGTGGAGGAAGCAGTGATGGTGTTTGAGGACGACTCTCCAGGCCCTGTGGAGGTGGCTGGAACTCCAGGAGCGTTGCGCAACCTTGCTGCTTGGACCATCTCAATCCCTTATGTGGATTTTTTTGAGGACGAGGTTAAGAAAGAGCGCACTCCAGTCTTCTGCATCGACGTGGAGCGCCACGACAGGAAGAACGGTGAGTTTCAGATCTAAATTTTCACTAAATTCCATTTGAATAAACTATTACACAGATGTCCTATGAGAACAGAGCCATTTTGAGAAAGTGCTTATTTGCTTTTCAGTGGGGCATGAGGCTGAGTGCTGGTCTGTGTACAGAAGATACCTGGAGTTTTATGTTCTGGAATCTAAACTCACAGAATTTCATGGTAAAGTTGTTTGTTGTCTCTCTCTCTTCATGACAGAGACGTCATGTTTATGGATTATTTATATCTCTAGTTTGTTTTTCTATTACAGGCCCATTCCAGGATGCTCAACTCCCTTCCAAAAGAATCATTGGACCAAAGAATTATGAATTCTTGTCCTCCAAACGAAGTGAATTTGAGGAATATTTACAGGTAATTTACTTGAGCTTGTGCACTTGCTTCATCTTATTTACAAAGAGAAGTACAAACAGCATCAGTCTGCCACAATGGTACTTGAAATCAGGCCTTATAATGTATCAAATACATTATTAATGTAAATTTAACGTATCATGTTCAAGTTGTTTAGCAGTGTAGGTGTGTTTTTGAAACTAGTTAAATGCTGAATAGACAGTGAATTAGAGAGACATATATAATGAAATTAACAATGATTTGCTGCATGTATAATTTACTTGTGTAGCATGTAAAATGTGTAGTGCATGATTGTTATCAATATTTCTCAGTTTATTAGGGACACAAACTCTGCTTTTTTTTTTAACTTCAGTCTCTTACTATAAGTTTTGATTTCTGGTTATGATGACATAATGCATACGATAATGACATGAATCTGCTCGTTTTCTAAAGAAACTGCTGCATCACCCTGAACTGAGTAACAGTCAGCTGCTGGCAGACTTCCTGTCACCTCACAGCATTGAGTCTCAGTTCAATGACAAAATGCTTCTGGATGTAAACCTGGGTATGTTTAACCTCCCTTAACCATATCCACATAATCTGCTTAACTTCACACAACACATCTGCACATTGGGGTTGGTTTTATTTGGCCAAGGTCTTCTGTGCTTTGTTAGAATTCTTTCACCATTTTTTTTAATAATGTAAAAAAAAAAAAATCCTCTCTGAACCTGATTAGTGTGTATATTTTACACTGTATATATGCACTCACTGAGGAACACTATTCTAATACTGGCTAAGACCTTCCTTTGCTCTCAAACTCGTTTCTGGAGCCCCCCAACACTGCACATATTGCATGTCACCCTTGTCTGAGGGTACGTTTATTCGACAATGATGTACTAAAAATGGACGACAACATTGTCAAAACTAGAGGTCGACGGATTGATCGGTTTTGCCGATTATTCGGCACTAGTGTTAATTTCGTCAGCTATTTACATTTTAGTCTTAGTCCCGGGCTAAAATGTCCTTGTTAGTTTTATCATATTTAGTCAACTTTATCCTATTTAGTTTTAGTCAAGTTTTAGTCAACTAAAAGTCTCAACATTTAAGTCTAGTTTTAGTCCAAGAAAATCTAGTCTAGTTTTAGTCGAAGAAAACCTCAAGTATTTTAGTCTAGTTTTAGTCAATGAAAACTTGACATTTTAGCAATAAGATTATTATTAACCGTCCAGCAGTATTAATTTTGGCAGCCATTTTTAATTTAGTCTTAGTCTTACTCAAATGTACATTTTAGTTATCATATTTTGACAAACTTGTCATGTTTTTGTTTATTCAATGAAATGTATGAGCATTTTAGTCAGGTTTTAGTCAATGAAATATTAGTCACATTTTCGTCATTCTGTGTAATGGTTAAACTGATAAAAATTATTTTTTTCTCAAAATTATAATCGTAATGTTTGTTGTCATTTGAGAAATTTCCTTTTGCATTTCAGGTATTGCACTTTCACCAGTAAGCACATATCAATAGAATGTGGACATAGGCTATACATGGTGTATTTTACCTAGTAAACTGATTTATTATAGGCTTTTTATTATATAAATCAACACCAAAGACTTATGCAATCTCTCTGTCTACATTATGAAAACATCTAAAACAAACGGAAAATATTATAACAGTGAAATTCCTAGTAATTCCACTAATTCCATAAT
>NW_015549698.1:513862-515120 GCF_001515605.1 Sinocyclocheilus anshuiensis | reverse complement strand
ATAATGGTTAAACTGATCAAAATTAGTTTTTTCTCAAAATTATAATCGTAATGTTTGTTGTCATTTGAGAAATTTCCTTTTGCATTTCAGGTATTGCACTTTCACCAGTAAGCACATATCAATAGAATGTGGACATAGGCTATACATGGTGTATTTTACCTAGTAAACTGATTTATTATAGGCTTTTTATTATATAAATCAACACCAAAGACTTATGCAATCTCTCTGTCTACATTATGAAAACATCTAAAACAAACGGAAAATATTATAACAGTGAAATTCCTAGTAATTCCACTAATTCCATAATTGCAATAGTCTATTTCTCTATTAAAACAACAGTGGTTGAGTAAGTGTATTTATTCAGTGATCACAATCGCAAACAATATAGTGAGATCTCATGACAGAACACAGACCGGCTGAATGACGCTTTCATTTAGATCGCTAAATTCCAGCTTGTTTGTTTTTCAGATCATCTGCAGCGGCGCTTCTGCAATGAGGAGCGAGCGCTTGCGCATGGCTGCCAGATTGCTTAAAGCTGCAGTCCGTAACTTTTTTTGGTTAAAAATGATCCGGAATCAATATTTGAGCAAGTACATAACCAGTCAGTGTTTCGAAACGATCACCTTACTTTAGCCCGATTCACAACGGTTAGCTTATAATAATGTTTTCTAATTTGAGTGGTACGGGTATGTTTTCGCGGGAAATTCGAGCATGCTGCTGCGTCATTACGTCACGTCAGTAAAAGTGAAAGTAAACGGGACAGAAGTTGTCCCGGCTACTAGGCTATCGCATGTGAGGATCCTGCAGGTGACGGATCATTTATAGCCTTTTCTCACAGCAGCCAGAATAATTAAATGTATCATTTTGATGGCGGATTGTAATCCATAAAGGATTATGTGTTTATGAAACACATGTGAATGAAATTAAATTATATTCCAGTTATAAATGTGCTTCTGATTACAGATAGGCTGGGATTACAAAGATTTGTATTTTAAAGAAAACCAATTCGAAGGGAGCACAATTTGTTTTTTGGGTTAAAAGAATTTCTTAATATGAGAATTTCATACAAGAGTATGACAATTAGATTTGACTATGCGGAAATTGAAATCTACATGCTAATACACACTATACTCATAGTCACCAATGCTGATGTTGTTAACATTAATCATTTGAGAATAAAGTATAACAATAATAATAATTTGAACGGTTTGATGTGATAGGAGCTAACCGATCTTTAGATTTAATCACCATTGGTAGC
>NW_015549698.1:511097-513709 GCF_001515605.1 Sinocyclocheilus anshuiensis | reverse complement strand
TGCGAAGTACAGTAAATATCCACACCGGTGCGGTGACTGACTGCCACACACACATACTCCTCAAAACATTCGATTCATCCGCGCTGGAGCTGCGCCGGAGCATAACCCACGCAAGCTAGATAATTCCACACACAGCTGCAATTCCAGGTTTTCAAACAGAGATGGCGACAAAGAGGCAAAACTTACGGACTGCAGCTTTAAGTCTAAATAAAAAAATAAATAATAAAAAATGCAATGCTTAACAGATAATTTAAGAGTTTTAAGATTCTTTCTAGGCCACTAATTTTTCAGTGGATGGATTTGATGCAAGTAACCCTATCTAACATTATACATGCTTATACAGTTCATATAGAATTGGCACTTTTAGGGGATTTATCTTAGTCTGGGATTCAACAACCCAAATAAAGAAGTATATTAGAATTTTAAATGCGAATATCTTCAAAAAACGTTCGCAGAAGTTTGTAATGTTTGTCAGTGCTTACAATCACATTAGCATATAGATGACCTTAAAACTAATAGACAATGTCTAAAAGTAACAAAACGATTTATTTTTTTTTTATTTCTGTGCTCTTTAAGAGTTTCAAAACTTGAGTAAACATGCCCTTGAGCCCAAGTGTTTTCATTCAGTGTTTTTCCTTTTTCGGGTTAGTAATTCATCACACTAACTCTGGCTGGCAATGGAGTCTGAGTACTGTTATAAAAATAAATAAATAAATAAAAAGTTCTCTTAATGAAACTTAAATCTCTTTTTGCAAGAAATACACCAAAATTGCACTCAGAAATGTTCCTCACTCTCATAGTTCCATTTTTTTTTTCTATGTAAATATGTGTCCAAGAGCAAGACTAAATTAATTTACACAAAGGGCCCTGAGCTCAGCTTTACTCTTTTATTTCTTTCTCTCTCTGTCATGTTCTCTATCTGCTTTTATCTCCAGTCTGTTTATTGTTCATTCTTAAACACAAAGGTCTCACGTAGATCCAAAAAGATATGCTTTAAAGGTATTATGCCATTTTCCAAACTTTATTTAGCTTTTTAGAGCCCATGAAATCTAAGTAGACACAAGTTCTTCTACTAAGAACCTGAGAAAAAACATTGAAAATAATCACTTTTTAATGCCCAGATTGTAGGCTACTGTTTGATATCTTGCCTTGTTAAATCGATTATGCAACTTAAATGAGTTGTGTTCAATGAGCTAAAAAAGTATAATTGAATATATCCTTTAAAGGTGAAGTGAATTAACAGATAGAAAAGAACAACCATTGTTTTGTTGTTTTTTGAGTTAATTGTGTGTGTAGGAGGTGTTGGCTTTTTGTGCATGTTGCTAGTGCAAATCATTTTCTGAAGCGTCTTAGTTTTAATGAGAAGTACTGCAGAATGTGGTTGAGTTCACTGGCCCTTTTCTAAAGGAGGAATAGTTTTCTAAAGGAAGATTGAAACATCTAGAGATTTATGGTTTGTTAGCAAGTGCCATTCCTTCCTTGCAGTTCAAGGTTTGTTAAATATTACTGCACAGAGGAGATAAAAAAGACTCTCTCTCTCTATCTCTCTCTCTCTCCTGATAGACCTAGATTATGTGATGAAGTGAAGGGACGGAGTAGCTTTTTTATCCTTTCATATCTCCTTGTGTGTTTGTGGAGAAGGAAGTGGGATTGTTTCTCCAGTCGATTTGGAGGATGTGTTTCTGAGGGGATTGATGATGTCTGTGGAAAAGGGCTTGTGTCGGTCTGTACAGAGAACAGCATTTATTTTTATCACAATACCAAGCGCTGCTAGCGTCTAGAGGCCAGACGCCCCACTGTTACACACTCCCCAATCTATATTTTACACCTACATACACACATAACCTTTTTGTATCCTTGTGTGGACTTTTCATTCACACTTTATATAAGGTATTTTAATTAAGATAACGAACCCTAACTCTAAATGCATTTTTAATTAACACATTACTCACTCTGTAAGGGTTTTTAACTTGGGAGTGTGATCTCAAAATTTTTTTTTTTGTGAATCGTTTGAGGATTTGTGTGAGGATAGTAAATCTATCTATCTAGAGGCCACTTCTATCATATGCATGCTCAAAAAGTGAACATTTATATACACTATATACAGTTATAAACACAAAGCAATTTAATCTCTTAAAGGAATAGTTCACACAAAAATGAAAATTGTGTCATCATTTACTCAACCACATGTCATTCTAAACCTGTATAAGTTTCTTTCTTATGTTGAACACAAAAGAAGATAGTTTGAAGAATTTTGAAGAACCAGACAGTTGTTGGTCCCCGCTGACTTCCATAGTAGGGAGAGAAATACTATGGAAGTCACTGGGGACCATCAACTGTTTGATTACCAAAATTATTCAAAATATCTTATTTTATGTTCAACATGAAAAAGAAACTCTTACAGGTTTGGAGCGACTTTTGGGTGAGTAAATGATGACAAAATTTTCATTTTGGGGTGAACTATCCCTTTAAGGCTTTGTTTATTTGATGAAAAATACATTAAAAACAGTAATATGGTGAAATATGTTTACAATGTAAAATAACTGTTTTCTATTTTAATATATTTTAAAATGTAATTTATTTCTGTGATGACAAAACTGAATTTTCAGCAG
>NW_015549698.1:480320-510396 GCF_001515605.1 Sinocyclocheilus anshuiensis | reverse complement strand
TAAATATATATATATATATATATTTATTTATTTATCAGTCTGGCGAGTAAACAAATAAAATTTACTAGCCAATGGCGATTCAATTGCCAAGGTGTTCGTAGAGGGCTGTACAGTCTTAGTTATCGTTTATTGACCTTATTGTCCTCTCGTCTTCGTCTCGTCTTAGTCATGGGAAAAAAAGCTCGTCAACGAACATTTTTCGTCATAGTCTTCGTTAACGAAATTAACACTATTCGGCACCGATAACTGATTAATGGAACTATTGGCAAAAATCCATGGCGAAAGTTTTCTGGGTTGTGTCCATTGCTGGAGCGGCTGAGAAGGGTCTGCTGTCAATATACAGTGCAAAAGCGGCCTCTGGAGGTGGAGATAAGACAATAGCCCCCCAAAATCTGGGACACCTCAGAAATGTAATTAACTTAAATGATTTTAGCAAATGGCTGCAATATAACAAAGAGTGAAAAATTGAAGGGGGTCTGAATACATTCCGTACCCACTGTACGTGTGCAGTGTAAATAAGGGGTAAGAGATTTATTCATTGTACAGTGTAGATAGCTGTACTGATTATAACAGGAGTGCTTTTTAAAGAGCATACTCGCACTGGGTGATGCTCTTTGGTAATGTAAATGTTGTTTGCTCGTTTTCTGTAGCTGCTTTTTGAATAACTGAGGAAATGTAAGCATTATAATTAGTAACTTACTATGTTTCTATTAAATTGTTATCATGTTAAATACAAATTCAGTCATGTTAAAAACATAAGGCTGCTCTTAGCCTTACGCTGGAGTTGGTTCACTTTCCGGCAATGAAACGAAGTAGTTAATTAAATAAATTAGGACGATAATATTGTGTATCAGTGATCTCACAGGCTGACGATAGGACGATATGACAATTGAGCATATTGCCCAACACTACACCTCGTGTTGTTTCCTGCCATGCCACAGAGCGCCATTCACATAGTTTTCCATTAAATTACATTATATTTGTCCCAAATTGTTGTTAAGGAGACATGCAAAGTATGCAAGGTAGTTTCAGGCTTCAGGAGCGTGGTTGGGAACCACTGTACTTTTGGATTCAGATCCACTGATTGGTGAGGCCACTAAATAACAGGGAATTCATTGTCATGTTCATGAAACTAGTTTGAGATGACTTTTGCTTTGTGACATGATGGAGGCAGGCACACAAGATTGGTAAATTGTGGCCATGATGGGATGCACATGGTCAGCAACAATACACAAATAGACTGGCTTTCAAGCAATGATTTATTGTTATTAATGAGCCTAAAGTGTGTCAAGACATTCCTCACACCATTACACCACCGCTAGCAGCCTGAACTGTTCACACATGGCAGGGTTAGTCCATGGATTCATGAGTTCAATTTTGAGATTCATCAGACCAGACTGGTTATGCAGAGTGGTTAAGTGAGTTAGAAGTGCTGCTCACTTTTTTGGCACCAAAGAGTAAACTCTTAAAATGTGTCAAAGTCCCAGGAGATGTCGTGTAGTCGTTTGTGTTTAGCAGCTGGTCTGGTCTTCTCTTTGGTTTGAGCTCAATAGCTTTGACAGGAACATACACCATGCAATAAAACAATGAATAATGATGTGTTCTGTTGTACCCTGCTAATGTCTATCACAAATGTTTTTCTCCTGCCCCACAACTGTTGTGACCCTTTTGGTCAACGAAAATTGCCCGGCAAAAGTTCTGTTAAGTTTGAATTTATAGTTCTTTGTTCTGATCCAGGGATGTAAAGGGAATTTGTAAACTGCGCAAAGAAGCTTTGGTAAACTGATCTTCTCGCATGATTGCTGTGTTGCCAGGTATACTGACACTGACTTATTTTGGAAAGACTTTATTTCAGTTAATCCTTTTTTATTCTTCCTTTAAAAACCTTTCCTTTATTCTTCCTAGAATATTTGATTCATTCTAGGTTCTTCTGAAATCATTATGACCAGTAGGGAAAGTGAAGTCTGGTGTTACTTATCAAACTGAAGGGCCATGGATAAATGCAGAAGTTATTAGTTAACCCTGCAACCTCTGACTATGATCAGACTGACGTTGCTAATGAAAAAATAGCTGAAAGTATTAAAACACAGCCGTTTTTAAATCAGACTCACTGTGCAAATGTATTAACCACTTGCACTTGCAGAGTTGCAGGCAGATCAAGTCAACTATGGAATCAGAATTAAATTATATAGGCAACACAAGCGACAGTGGCCCTTAGCGACAGGATACAGATGTGTCCAATGACACGACAAAGTCGAGAAAAGTTTATGCAAATGAGCGGCAGTTTTACCAAAAGGAGAGGTGTGATCTGCCAGTAAGATGAAGAACTTAATCATATCAGTCAGTGTATGTAGTCATTAAAAGCTTTTCATATTAAAATAAATCAAGGCTACCGCTGGAAATGGGCACCAGCCTGCAGTATTCGCCATTCAATCTGTAGGGCTGAATGGTTTTAGGGATCAAGACTGGTCGGCCTGTGGTGTTCAGCAACATGGTATGACATCTGTGAATGACATTTATGACTCTTATTTGGCAGCCAGTAGTGGGAACGCCCACTAGCGACCTAACTGTCAACTACTGGCGCCGTGTAGTGAAAAGTCACTGACTATCAACGGGGCGTTATGTGTGACCATTCAGAGGAGGGAACTAGGGAGGAAATTATGTATTGTTCTTTGAAGAATTCTAACTGTCTTACAAGAACATTATGGATGTTCTCAGTCATGAATATCATTATTGGAAGCTTTCCTCTCTAGAAAACGAGAAGAAAGTTGAGTACCTTATTTACCTACATCTAAAAGTTCAAAGGATTAATTTAAGGGTACATATAACTGGGTCATTGATGTTTAAGGATTTTCGACAGGCCAATTTTAAAATACAAAAAATTAATACTATCTATTGTAATTGTTCAAACATTAAGAATGTTGTGTACACATAAATTCATATTAAAATTTTAAATCAAGTGATTTTAGTGTTTTTTCATCTAGATGAATTGGTCATAGCCTTAAAAAATGTCATGTGGTGCGACCATGATTTATATTAAAATGTATTCATTTCCTTAGCATGCTTAACATTTTTTTTAGATGTTCTCAGTAAAGTGTTTAGAAACAAAGTGTTTTTGTAAATAATGATCTCCTATTTTTGTTCTATATTTATATTTACTATATTTTTCCTGTAAATTGCTAAGTGCAAATAGCTATAGATTATATTTACACTATTAAAATAGCAGGAATTTCTGCTGCAATTATCTGCACCTCAGTATTATAGTACATTATAAAACAATATGCTATATTTTTCCTGTAAATTGCTAAGTGCAAATAGCTATAGATTATATTTACACTATTAAAATAGCAGGAATTTCTGCTGCAATTATCTGCACCTCAGTATTGTAGTACATTATAAAACAATATGCAATAACGTATTGTGTAAATTATAATTTTAATTCAAATTATTAAATGGATGCCACCTTATTGGGACAATAAAGCCCTCCCTACACCTACCCTAACCCTACCCGATACTTTTTCAATGTTTTGATTGATTTTTATTGAAAATAAATGCTTTTCTGATGTGATATGAGATTTGAAAGATAGGGAAAAAAGTTCGGCAAAAGGCGTGTTCGAACCCGGGTCGATCACGTCAAAAAGACTGAGGTACGTGCTTTACCAGCTACGCCACTGGAGCTGATGTTTGACAGCCGTCTTTTGTAGTGTTGACTAGCCCAATCACACGTTGGTGGGCGGAGTTAGTGTAAATAGCCTCTGCCAACAAGGCGGGCTATTTGCACGTAAAATAGAAATAGAATAGAAGTGTAAATAGACACTCCGTTAAAAATCTATTTAAAGAGACTTTTAGCATATGGTGAGTGCAGCATATGGCATTAACTGCAGGCATTTCTTTAGCCCCAGTTATTTCTGAACTTTGCCCAATCTTGGCTGCTCAATTGACCCTTTGCCATGAGTTTGATTAACAGACGATCTGACCAATTATAACGCTAAATCCGTCATTTTTGTCCGACAAGCAAACCAGACAAGAGAGTAGATTAACATCGGTGGACTTGAACTTGAAAAAATGGTGTGTATTGACGTATTTTCACGGTTGAAACAAGATACCTTCTGATGTTCATTCAAGTTTATTTTGTGCTAAAACTAGTTAAGATGAAGAGATGATCGGTTCGTGTGCCTTGAACTGAGGCGCTACAGCGATCTGTCACGACACATTAAAGAGCCACAAAACAGTATTTATTGTTTGAATTTCTTTAAAAAAAAAAAGACAAATTTGAACTCTCGGAGACTTTGTTCCAAAAGTAACCTGTCTTGTATGTCAGCGCATTGTCAGTGTCGTCTTTGCTCTGCAATGTATTTTTCACTGCATGAGAACATGATGCGTGGCATAAAAGTGCCATGGTTTGACGGACATAGCAACAGTAACTAAAGGGGCGGGTCTTTGTGAAGGGTCGGTTTAGAGTTGCTGGCTCAGGTTCTGAGATGACAGCATGAACATCGTTCTTGAGGTAGATGACATCTGGAGTAGATGACATTCTTACAGGCACAGAATTGGCCACCTAAACAAAAAAAGCTAGCTTCCCACTAAAGGCCACTATTGAAATTATAATAAAAATAAATACTTGTAGAAATAACTTAATATTCATTGTTTTTTGAGGTCATACCACATGATATTCAAATGTGGTAACTACATCCCAGCCGTTAAAAAGGTAATTTTTTTCCAAATGTGAAAGATGGTTACAAACATGCTTGATGCTTCCATGGGTCCTTGGCAAATTTGTATATGATGCAACGTCCTATCTTTGAATGGATTTCAACATAAAAGTCCCAAAATGGCAGTTTCTTGATGGTCGCACCCCATGATATTTCATGAAATGGACATCATCAGACAAAGTTTGTTTGTATAATATGATGGAAATATAAATACAAATGCTTTGCAATTTTATACAGGATTACAAAACACTTTGGAAATCATGCCAAATAGTGCAGAAAAGTAATCTGAATAAATTTAGGGCAATTTCAAAGATGTTTCCAAAACAGCAGTTATGGCCGGACAGTCGCACCACGTGATATTTTGACACTTTGAATAACAGAAAAATTGCAAATAATTAATGTTTTTTGAAAAGTTAAAGTGAGTACATACATGGGAGAGGTACTACTTATATATGGTAACTTTTGTATGCATTTAAACCAATTTTTAACTGAAAAAATGCAATCGGACAGAAAATTTAGGCATTGACCCAACTACTAATATACACCTTTTAGGGATAGGTAAGGTACAACTTTGTCCGTTTAAGGAAGCTGTTGTACCCCTAAAGGTCCAATTTTGCACATTTTTCTGACAGTGCAGGAGGTCTTGCATGCATTACTGTGTTTAATGCAGAGGGTTAAAAAGAATGCCTCTAATTACATTATGCAGACACACTTCCATGTGATCAGTTTGTGAAGAATGTTTGTGACCATGCCCTTCGTAGGAAGCTTAAGCATCTTGTCTGTGGTGAATCTGGGTCCAACTTTTTTTAATCAACCCTATTAGGATGGAATTTGAGGACGTGGCATTGAGTAGTTGGGACTGCAGTCATTGTGCATCGTCAACTTACTGAGTTTTTGCATTGTGCTGCTGCCACATGATTGGCTGATTATAAAATCGCATGAATAGTAGGTTTACAGGTGTTTCTGAAAAAGTGAGTGTATAAAGTGCTGAATTTCAGCTGAATAATTAAGATGTTCAGTAAATAATTATATTTAATAATATTAATAACCGCAATTATTCCACCATGTCATTTTCAGTAGCCCCCAAAAGGTTTTGGATGATTTAGTGAAATGTCGTTGTATTACAGCGGTGCTTTATGATGCGAAAGATTGAGTTTTAAGAGTTTCCTATAAACACAATGTTTTACAACCACAAAATGGTGCAATATTTTTTGACTTCATTATCAACTCTAGATTTTTTTCGATTTTATTTTTTCAAATTTTGCTTAAAATGTGCTCGTCTTGATTTAAAATGACATATTTTTTTTTGCTAATATCACTTAAAATGTAACAAGTACTTTTTGAGGCAACTGTAAGTCATTGACCTAATTTCATACATTTTTGCCCTAAAGCATTAATATAGAATTCAGGGGATTTGTCACATGCAAGAGTATATGAACTATGTAAACAGCATCAAATGTTACTTAGCCACTTGGTGCACTTCTGAAATCTGATTGGATATGTATTGAAAGTTGCCCAGGCTGGTGAAGTTTGTAGAATTGCTAGATAGTCAGTGGTGAGAAAACAGTCTACAACAGTCTGTTTGGAGTAAGCCCATAAATCAATCTGACAGCATGAGTTAAACATTGTCTGTGGAGACCACAGTTGTGGGGATGTTTCTCAGAGAGAACAGAGGAATTCTTTGAGAAAGATTCAGAGCATAAACTACCAGATTATGGTGCAAAAATCGTTTTCTTAATCGGTAGCTTTGTCTTTTGTTGAAACATACCTGTTAAACAAAACTGTGTAAGATAATGGGTCTTTTTATAGAATGTATTTTAAATATTAGTGCATTTTGTTTTGTGGCACTGGCAAATCATTTTTGCAGTTATTTTAACACTCTGAGACCCATGTGCCAAAATGTATTTAAAAAAAATGTATTTTGTATGCAAAAAAAAAGTTGGGTTTTGAGGGTACTAAAAAGTTATAACAAGTACTTTGACTTCCTTGAGAAGTCTGAAAGAGCTTATTTTGTTGGCCTTTCCTGTGCATTAGAAGACTGAAACATGTATGTTTATCTTCATTAGGCTATGCTTGAAGTCCGATATCATTCTTGCAGTGTGTCTCTGAGGACAGGCCAATATTCTGCCTGTGAGGAGGTTTTGCAGTGCTTGCCAGAGTGGTTCTTGGTGTTCTGCGAGAAACCCAGCTGAACAGCCTTAATGGCAATCTTATCCAGTCTGACACAACTTGAGAACATCTGCTAGCATTAAAGGAGGAATCCCACAGTTTAATACTTCGAATTATGGTTTATTTAACAGAAAGAAGCCAAAACTCCTCTTCAGTTCATTCAGGAATGTTTATTAAATATAAAAATCTGTAAAGCATGGGAAAAGTAGGCTCTCAATACAATGAATTTACTTCATTGAATTTCTGTTTGTCTCTGCAGGGAAGATATTTAAGTCAGTGCCAGGAAAACTGATCAAAGAGGTAAGAATTTGGATGTTGTTTTCTGTATTATTTTCACTTTTGAGGCACAATGAAATCAAAACGTACTCTATTTAATTTTTACATCCACTTCATGCTGGCTACCGCTGGTTCAGGCCCCACACGGAGAGGTTTAAAACACAAAGACAAAAAAAAAAAAATCTATTACCAAAATTTGACTTGATCCACCCCATAGCTAAAATCTTCCCAATAGTTAGCTCAATAATGTAATGCCAGTTAAGGTCAATAAAAGTCGAAAAAAACTCGAAAGTTGACAGTAAATGGCAGTTATCCCAGCCTTGATTTCTTTAGATTTTATGTATCTTATGGGATGAAATAACTATAGTTGTTTTGCATCAGGTGTAATATAAATAAAAGGATAAAATATCGGACACATCTGTGTTCTGATAAAGGACAAATACAAGTTGTTTTTTTTACTTTTTAAATTTCTCACAAAATTTGAAAAGCATAGAATGATTTTAATATGACTTGATGTTTATTCTTGCCGATTTTCTCCAGAAAGGGCAAAACCTGGAGCCGTTTATCCAGTCGTTCTTCAGTTCCTGTGAATCCCCCAAACCCAAACCCAGCAGACCTGAGCTCACCATCCTCAGCCCCACTGCAGAAAATAATAAAAAGGTGTGTTCACTACTCAAAGCACTTTTATTTTAATAAAGGCTTTTTTCTTTCTTTCAGAAAAATATGCTCTTAAGCCTCGTACACACCGGGACGATTATCGCGCGCGCTTATCGCCGACGTTTTTCGACGCGTCTTTTTGTGTTCATACCCAAGCGATTTTCGCAGGCGATGAGCCGAGTGAACGTGCAAATTCACTCCCTGACATTAGATGGCTCTTACTGAAAAACAGGAATACCCCGGTACACATCGAATCCTATTTGATCTGCAATTCCTCTCCATAACAACTCCCTCTTATCGAGATTTTTGTAGTCGCTGTCGCATTTGTCGTAAAGCCCTTTGTGTTCAGACACCAATGAGACCAGCAGCTCTACATTCATCTTGCCTCGATGCATCTTCTTGGTCTACTTACTTCCTCTTCGTCGTTAGGTATGAAGTGTGCTCGGCAAGACCGTTTTGTGCTTGAGTGCCACCAAGTCGTGTTTTACTGTAACTTCAGCAGCTCCAGGCACGTGAACAAAAGTGGCAATCTCATTGGTCGGCCAGTTTTTGACGCGGCGCGTCAAACCAAAAAAACAAGCCCGAGGCGTTTTTTTAAAAATGACGCTTTTACGCCCTGCGTTTTGCCCTTTGTTTAGTCACGAGGCGTTAAACGTCGGCGATAATCGCACGCGATATTCGTCCCGGTGTGAACAAGCCTTTAGAATAGTTCTTGTGTTTTGTTTTGTATCTTGTAATGTATTAGAATCCTTTACATTTGAGAATTTGATATGGACAACAAATATGTTCTGGTTGCCAGTCTCTACAAAAGTACATTTAAAACCATTGTAGCACATGTATATCTTACAAAAAAAAGTCTGAACACATCTGCTCAAAACACAATTTTTCATAATTATCTGCACTTTCAATTGAAGATCACTTAAGCTTAAAATTTGCTCATTTACAGCAAGGGCAGGGACATTTTCTCAGCATTGATAATATTTATATTAGCCTTATTACTGAAAAGATGATGATTTTTCTTTCTTCAAATTTTGATTGAATTTATTAAATTGTGAAATATAGACGTTTTGAAATCTTTGAAGGTGCAGGTCAAATATATTTTTGGGCTAAACCTTGTAGGTGATTGAAAGATGTATCAGTACAAACCGTACTCAAATGATCGTTTTGGAAATCCATCATTCAAAAAGAAAGAAAGAAAGAAATCTTGAATTGACTGTCATGTTGTCTGTGTTATCTTCAATACTGGAAATAACTTTTCCACTCATGCCATTTTAGCTGTTCAACGAGCTGTACAGAAACAATGCCAATCTGCCAGAGGGCCTGGAGAGAAAACACAACCAGAACTACTTCATGGAGCTGATGGAGGTTGATGGAGTATATGACTACATGATGTACATAGGTAAGTGAATGTAACTAAACTTTTTTTTCATCGTAACACTTTAAAAAAGTTTTTTTTTTTTTTTTAATATGAAGTATGATTACTAAAATCAGAGCAAACACATCAAGTATCTTTTCAAAGTCTTATTAAAGGAAAAGTTCATAAAACATGAAAATGTACTAGTCTGTTTGATCTTATTTTTTTTCCAAAGAACACAAAAGTAACAGCTCATGATTGGCCCACGCAAGTGTGTCCATACGACTCGTGCACTTTTCTCCTGAAGTCACATGACTGGTTTGTTTTTTTGACTCAGGTCGGGTGGTGTTTCACATGCCTGACTGGCTGCATCACTTTCTGAGCGGAGCTCGTATTCTCTTGAAGAGGACACTAGAGGCGTATGTAGGCCATTATTTCCAGGTCAAACTAGAGCAGATCATGCAGGAGCATCGCCTCGTCTCTCTCATCACTCTGTTGCGAGGTTTGTGTGCTCCAACTTTATAAAATCATATCTTCAAGTTCTTCAATACCTAATAGCCATTATACACTCTAAAAACTCAAATATTGCCTAAATGCATCATAAACAACTTCTACATAGACAGACAGACAGAATAGCGGTTACAACTCCAATTCCAGAAAAGTTTGGACGTTTTGTAAAATACAATACAATTCTCTTTGACTTCTATTTAATTGACAAAAGATTTCCAAAGTTTTCGCTGACCAACTTAAATGTATTTTGTAAATATGAACAAATTCTGACGGCTGCAACACACTCCAAAAAAGTTGGGACAGGGGCAAAATAAAAGTGAAAAAGGCTATAGAATATCCAAGTTAAACTGTTTTGTAGCACAGTAAGCATGTGAACTGGTAATAGGTCAAGGTATCATGTTTGGGTATAAAAAGAGTATCTGAAGTCTTTGCAAGCAAAGCTGGATCATGGCTCATCACTTTCTGCCAAATTTCATGAGAGAAGTGTGAAACAAATCGCATTTCTCAATGCAAAATCACAAAGAATTTAGGTCTTTCACCAACTACCATACATAATATTGTGAAAAGATACAGAGAATACAGAGAAATCTCAGTATGTGTAGGGCAAAGCAGGAAAGCTCAGGTGAAGGTGCTTGACCTTTGAGCCCTCAGATGGCATTGCATAAGAAACCGTCATGCTGTGGTGTTAAATATAGCCACATGTGCTCAGGAGTACTTCAGAAAGCCACTGTCATTTACCACAGTCTGCTGCTGCATCAAGAAATGCAACTTGAATCTCTGTTACTCCAGGAGAAAGCTATACGTCAACTCTGCAGCGATGCTGCCGGGTTCTCTGGGACAGAGCTCATCTCAGATAGTCAAAAAGACAGTGGAAATGTGTGCTGTGGAAAAATGTCCCAGCTTTTCTGGAACTGGGGTTGTAGTTTGTTCTTGGATGCATGCCATTAGTACCTTATCTGCCTTATTTCAAGCACTTCCTTCCACTTCACTTAAACATACACTCTCTGACTACTCAACTCGAGAACTTCCAATACTCAAAATGGATCCAATTGATCTGCAACCTAATAGAAGGGATGTTTCAGGCAGCTCTCTATCCCAAAATGCAATTACATTTGTGAAGTCACAGCAGATCGTGCTTAACCCACACAGCTCTAGTGTATGATAAGGGTTTTACATCGTTATTTTGGTTTATTGTATGGGTAGATTTGTCTTCTTCAGCTGATCAGATTCTGCACCTCTGCAGATGCGGTTTTCTGTGAGAGCACAGAGGAACGCTCTCCTGAGGACAAACAGAGACGAGCCAAGCAGACCTTTGAGGAGATGATGAACTACCTGCCAGGTACCTCATAACAGCTGCAGCTATCAGCCCCGTTTAAAGCCAGACCTCTTGAGCACATTTTTAAGATCTGTTTATGGTTACGTGTTGTCATTTTGAAGGTTCATTTAAACCAGTAATAAATACAAATAATAATATATACCTAACCATATAATGGCGTACAGTTAGCATTTAAAAGGAAGGAGAAAACACTTGGTCACACTTTTGACAAACAACAAGCGCTACTCTACACTGCTCAAAACTCGTGTTTGAATCGTCAGTGGCAAATTCTTTAAATATAAAAACGTAGTCAGAACAGCCGGCATTGCAGTCTACTCTTCCAGGTTCAGGAAACAGTCCTCCATAAAATGCGCTGCACACATCTGAATATTTAGGTTGAACTGTTCTGGAACAGTGTTGTAAATACAACTTAACCACTGATTTCTAGTCGTGTCCTCTTTTGGAAGACCAAACAAAGTAGTTTCGCTTTCACAACGAAACACACAGCGTCTTCACAACATGGCGGCGACGGTGGCAGCAACAATAAAGTCACGCCTTCTTTCTTTGCGTGAGACTTTAGTCTTTGCAACTTTAGGGATCTTATCTATTCACAAACAGCTTGTAACACTCTCACTATTAACAAACCATTAACTACGACTTTTAACTCCTAATTTGCTGCTTATTAATAGTCAGTATATGTGATTTATAATTACTAATAAACAGCCAATATGTTAATAATAGGCATGCTAAGAAGCAGCTAGTTAATAGGGAGAATTGGTCCCTTTACTAAAGTGTTGCCTTCAAATATTGTTGGGCGACTAATCAGCATATCATGTAGTCTTATCACGTTGACCAAAATTTTAGATGAACATCCCTAATTGATGTGTGGTGTTTCTCAGATCTGCTTGGGAAATGTATCGGTGAGGAAGCAAAGTATGAGGGCGTCAAGATGCTTTTCAACGCCATTCAGCAGCCACTGCTCAACAAACAGGTCCTCAAACGCTCTCACTCTCTGCTAAGTTGCCTTTTCTCTTTCATTGATCTTTTTCACGGATCTCTCATTTGCTCATAGATGACGTACGTGTTGCTTGACATCGCTGTCCAGGAGCTGTTCCCAGAGCTCAGTGAGGTAACGCTCTCCTGCACCACTCACACTGTGACACAGAGCAGCTCATCATGTTATTAATGGAGCTTCTGCTGTTTTGTCTTTTGTAGAATCAGAAGGCAGGTCTCTCCGTCTCCACTAGATGGATGTAAAACATTATCGGACCTAACATCAACATTATAAAGCGTTTATTGCACTACTAAAATACAATTATTTATTGACTTTAATGGGGTTTGTATGCCATGGCTATTCATTGGAAACCTGCCTTATTTTTACAGTCGAGTAGTAAAAGCATGATAATAACAAAAGGTTTGGATCAAGTAGATTGTGATTCAAGACACATAATGTCATTATCAGCATGATAACATTCTTCAGATCAGATGTAAATAAACATTTTACACTCTTGATGGTCCCTGAAGACACTCAAAAAGACACAAGATACAGACAAGTAAAAAAAATAAAAAAAAATGACAGAACTGAGACATTTCATATAGTGTCACAGCCATGTGCAAAATAAAAGTACTGAAAAAAATGTTTTGTAAATGCACTTCTGGCTTTGTGCTCAGTAAATAAAATCTTAATATATCCAGCAGCTTTGTCCCTGGTTATGTGTTTTACAATAAATCTTAATCTATTTAAAATAAATGCTTTGTAAAAATATGAATAGCTACCTTAGAAAAAAAGAGGATGGAGATGTCTTGCCAGACAAACTGCTATCTATAATCATCACAAGCTGTGCCGTTTAATTAACCATAATCATCATCAAGAAACAAATTACAGATAAATAACTTTACCCTTTTTTATAAGAATCTCATGAAAAGATGTACAGGTCATAATTGAGAAGAAAATAATCATTTTGAATAAAGAAAATGTCTGTTTGAGGACCAAATTATTACTTCAATACAAAACAATAAAAGTCAACATGAATTAAATCATACTACCATAATGCATAATGTAAATTCTACTTTTTTTTAATTTTCACATTGCAGTCATGAGAATTTGAGGTTAGGATTAGCTGAATTATCATGAAATATGACCAAAATATCCTTAATGGGCCTAAAAATAGGCTTTTTAAGCACAAACGATTTTGGAGTGAAATATGATCTGGTCATCTCTTTGTGAGATTCAGCATAAGTATACCCTCTATGAGTTTTAAAGAGGTGATCAAAAGATCCCTATAGAATAAGAACTTGTGACTTTCTTTGATCCTTACTACATCACAGTGTTGCCAGTTAATCTGTTTGCTTCTATGACAGTAACTAATCTTTGGATTAAAGGTGTCTTTTGTTCTCTCTGACTGTACAATGACACACAAATGGCTACATAATAAACGACTAAACAAACGTGACCCAGAGTACCCACACCAGCAGAATAGTGGACATATATCCTCGATGTCCAATACAAGAGCTTGTGAACTGAATCCGTCCTTCCACAGCTGGATGAACTCTCTTTCTCTCCGAGATGTAGCTGGCAACAACTGCTATATCCAGGTCTCCTATGGAATATGGTGCACAGTATATTGTAATGCTAAGTGTATGATGAAATGTGCATATATAGTGACTTACCGCTGTCATGCTTGAGTTTCTGTTGTTTGATCATAGAGTATCCATCTCCTCCGTCCACTAGGTAAGAGGGCAGCACCACTTTATACACCTTCTTTGGGTTGAGCGGTTCATAACGGGGCACTCGACACTCAGTGCAGAGCACATTCACGCTTTTAACACGGTTTCCAGGCGATTTTGATAAATCATACACCAGCTGAAACCCTGCAAGGTAATTATAAACATCAAATGAATATCTGAATTAACACTCAAGTCAAACGGACTAGTTTTATGATGCTTTGTTCATTTTGAGAGCTTAGCAACATTTGTCCATGCTATTCCAGTACTCAAATTGAGGGGGAGCTCTAGTTCACATAGAGTATACTTATAAACAGCTTACAAGAATTTCCCCAAAGTAAACGTACCTGACACCTGTAGGAATTCACCAGTGCTTCCTCCGTATCTGCGAACGGAGTGCTCAAAGACCTCTCGCAGAGTCGATCCATTCATTTGGACCAGGTCAAATGTACCTCCAAATGGCAACGCAGCGATCAGATCCTCCATTGTGATGGAGCCTTCAATCGAAACATGCATTAGGTGTGTTTCAGTATTATATTTACTGCTCGTGAAATCCTTAATCATCACAACCAAGTCAATTAAACTTAATGGATATCGATCTGTCCCGTTAGGAAGCATAAGTGATTGTGAATCAGTGTCTCATACCATTACTGTTTCGCTCATCAATAGGTGATCGAATGGCTCCACCGTTCAGAATACAAGAGCTGACATGGTTCCACTGGATTTCATCAGCGTATTTAATATTATTATGGACCTAAAATACAAGCAGGAAAGGTGTCCTTAAGAGCACGATTTTCAGCAAATCTACCAAATTATATAGCAGGTCTGTTTAGAGTTGACAGTACATTTTTATTTTCACTTTGCCATTGGTTGAAATGTTTGCTGCTTGGATCATTTTATTACTTTCAAGATTGGATTTGCTTCTGAGACTGCTGTTAGTTCCTATTGGGTTTGAGGTTTTGCGTTTTGATTTTGGCTGAGCGATAAGTGCTTGATTGAACTTTTTCAGGTACAAAGATTGTTTCTGAATGTGTGTTTGTTTGCGCCTGGTATCAGCATCTTTCTCCAGTGATCCAAGTCAAGACATGACAGATGTTAATACAAGATGTAAGCAGACACATATTCAAAAACAATCACACAATATGTGTCTCTGCATGTTGTTCTCAAGCACGCTGAAGAACTATGAAGTTTTGGCATGTTTGGCGTTCCAATTTGTTCTGATGTAATGCTTATTTTAGTTTAAAGCTGCATGCAACCAGCAATGGTTGATTGTTGAGATCAGTGGATGGTCCTACAACCATTCTGGATGCAGTTTACACCTAGATTTCTCTCAGATCACACTACACTAATGATAATACCAGGTGTAAACAGGGCCTAAGATTAACATCTGCATTGTCACTCAATGCTTTTGTAGGTGTTAAAGTTAAGCGATTTTGTACACAACATCATGCTCTACAGAGTGAGATGTTTGTTCCATCTAGAGTAGTCCTCGTGCCCATGAAAAACAATATGCAAAATAATGCTATCAAAAAAAATGTAACCGCAAATGTATCTTTAAAGTCACAGACTTATTCACTCACCATGGCATCACAGATCAAATTTCCCAAATTACATTCACGGAATCGACATTCCTCAAATGTTCCATTGAGATAGACTAGAGTCTGTCCCACATGCTGAGCAGAGTAATTGGCCAGATTCTTCCTCCAAGCGTCCACTTCAGCCTGAATGACTGGATCTTGACAAAATCATATCACAGGTTGAAACTGGCATATCAATAGGGCAACCCACAATAGAAATGCATCACATCTGATAAATACGGTGTAGTACAGGGGTGTCCAATCCTGCTCCAACACACCATCCTGGAAGTTTCTAGTGCTCTTGAAAACCTCGATTAGCTGGTTCAGGAGTGTTTATTTAGGGTTGGAGATAAACTCTGTAGGACAGTGGCCCTTCAGGAGCATGACTGGGCACCCTAATAGGTTATATTAGTATACTAATGTCCATTGAGTGCCCACGTTTTCAGTGGTCCTGATTTCATGAATTATTTGTGACCTTGGAGTACAAAAGCAGTCTTAAGTCGCTGGGGTATATTTGTAGCAATAGCCAAAAATACATCGTATGGGTCAAAATTATCGATTTTTCTTTTATGCCAAAAATCATTAGGATATTAAGTAAAGATCATGTTCCATGAAGATATTTTGTAAATTTCCTACTGTAAATATACCAAAACTTAATTTTTGATTAGTAATATGCATTGCTAAGAACTTAATTTGGACAACTTTAAAGGAGATTTTCTCAATATTTAGATTTTTTTGCACCCTCAGATTCCAGATTTTCAAATAGTTGTATCTCGGCGAAATATTGTCCTAACAAACCATACATCAATGGAAAGCTTATTTATTCAGCTTTCAGATGATGTATAAATCTCAATTTCGAAAAATTGACCCTTATGACTGGTTTTGTGCTCCAGGGTCACATTATTCCTGTTCATTTTCTCTGTAAGGATTTTGAAAAATTCTTAAATCAAGAGTTCTTTCTACGACTTGAACCAAACCAGTCCAAGATCGCAACATTGCAAGCTTGAAGCAAATCTGGGAAAAAAATCCAGGAAAATAAGCGAATTTGCTCGCAGATTTAGTTGCAGGCTGTATTACACTTTTATTTGAGCAGAATTGCTCATTAGAGATTGCTAAACTCCAACTTTCCATGTTTGCCGGTGTTTTCAGCTTCCGTAAGGTAGAGAGAGCACATGCAAATGGTAGCCAGATTGGAAGATTAAATAAACCACTGGGCAGAACATGTATCAATTCAAGATAAAAGCTTGTTTAAGGATTAATAACCAGCAGGTAATTCATACAGATGAATAAATAACTGCCCTATCTGAACTGATCCAACACTGAACTGAGCTGAATAGTGACCCTGTTGTCTTTAAGTATCTGAATTGTCTGAGATGAGTTTCCATAAGTGATTCTGTTATTTTCCTGTTTATTACTGTGAACCAACTCAATTACATCCTTGGCAAAGCTTCATCGGCTTGGGCAACTACCTTGTTACAGTTTTCTTTTTCATGATAAGATAAAATACTTGGCTCAGAATTTGACCACTGAACACACTGTTTAAAAACATTTCCCTACTGCGAAGATGGGATTTTTCCTTCCGGAAGCCTGTTGTCCTATAAGCTCTACTGACTTGTTTTAAATTCTCTAATTTGTTTCCATGTTTCCAGTTTTCTTACCTGGTGCTGTTGAGTTATCCAGAAGAATTGGATTGCCTGAAGACTTCACCACATTTCCATTTGAATCAAAAGTCACTTTTAGGAATCCCAGATACTTTCCAAAGGCATAGGCCTGGACCACAGGAACCTGGCGCCCATCATCTGACTGGACCATGAATGGATATGGTCCTGCAGGAACTTCTGTGGATGGTGGAGTTCCTACAGAGATGAGCACACAAAATAAATGGACAGAGAGTACATACTTAAATTAAGTACAGTAATAATACTGTGCAAAGTTTTTTGTAGTAGTTAATATCATTTGCTTTAGTGTGATGTTGATAGACATTCCTTTTACTAATACTGCAATAATCCAGAGAGGTTTCTGTATGGACAAGGAGTCCAGCAACAAATAGTATGGGCTCACACCAGGTATCAGCCAGGTAAATCTGGCCACTTAATAACACAAAATAAGAACACACCTCTTCCTAGCAAGTCACATAATTTATGGCATAATTTATGCCCAGAGGACAGAAGCGAAAACCCATGTGTAATTCTTGGGGTTAGTGGTCTATTCCTGCTTGCCTAGAAAACACAAAGGCTGCAGCAGAGGTGAGTAACATGCAAATGAGTAGTATTTGGCAGCCTGACCAGAGTTTCTGAAGCAAAAGAAACTTCAGTCAGTGCTGTACTGGTTAGCTGTTTGGATCAAAATAAAGCATTATACTGTTTCACCTTTAGTCCATCACACCCATTACGGTCACAAAGCCCATGTCTTTTATTAAAACACAGATTAATCAAATTTAATGAGAGTGGTATTAGAGGTGTATGGGCGTTACTTTGTTTGTGATGGGATCAGCACACCTGTGCACCTGTGCATACACCATTTAGCACTTTAATGTATTTCTGCGGAGCTGTTCCAAGAGACCACAGCCCTTATTAAGAGAGTGGAAATTAAAGTTCTTGATCTTATTATGAGTGTCATTTTGTTTTGAAAAGTGTTGGGAACGGACAGTCCATTGCACATCTTTAACAAATAAAATGATTCACAAATTAACCTAATTTGTGGTCCTGGTGAAAGAAGGTGTAGAATAGAGGTACACTATTTTAAATTTCATTGAGTGAAAATTACGAAGTGTACCAGCCTCTGTGAAATTATATTTTCTTATTTTATGCAGCTCCACAGTTAACTGGACAACAACAAAAACAGCACAATGTAGTTGCAAATTCACATCGATTGGTAATTGAAAGAAAAAATCTGGTGTTTAGAGGTGAGTGAATTCTGACTCGGAACTCTTGAACGCAAAGGCCAATCACAGGTGTTCAAGAAATCAACAGATATGACTGTGATTGGCCACATTGCTCAATGCTACAAAACACATTGTAAATAGAAAGTTTTAATGAACACAAACGCAAATGCGCACTGTAGCCTTTACCAAATTTGTTTCACCAATATCCTATAATTACAGTTTTAATTGAGGGTGTTTTGACTGTGGCGCGTGTGGCGCTTCTGTGCTACACGGAAGGAAAAAAAAAACGTAAATGATAGGAAAATAATTTTTTTGAAATAGTAATGAATTCGAATAAATCAAAAAGTATAAACTGACACCAATAATAATACATACAGTGGGTACGGAAAGTATTCAGACCCCCTTAAATTTCAGAGGATCCCCAAATCCAGGTGTGAAAAACTTGTTGCATCTTTCCCAAAAAGACTCATGGCTGTATTAGATCAAAAGGGTGCTTCTACTAAATACTGAGCAAAGGGTCTGAATACTTAGGACCATGTGATATTTAAGTTTTTCTTTTTTAATAAATCTGCAAAAATGTCAACAATTCTGTGTTTTTCTGTCAATATGGGGTGCTGTGTGTACATGAATGAGGAAAAAAAAATTAACTTAAATGATTTTAGCAAATGGCTGCAATATAACAAAGAGTGAAAAATTTAAGGGGGTCTGAATACTTTCCGTACCCACTGTATAAACCCATAGGCAATTAAATGATACATACCTGTGTATAGGAATGTATTGGTGTGCCCTCCAATCACAACATCCAATCCTCGAACTTTCTTTGCGATATTTTGGTCCACTTTGAACCCAGAATGTCCAAGGGCGATGATCTTATTAACACCCAAAGTGATGAGTTTGTCCACTTGAGTCTGTAAAGCAGTAACCTCATCCTCAAACTGGAGATGGGGGCCTGTAAAATCGTATAAATATGAAAAAAACCCATCATGTTATTGATGGCTGTAACCAAATCTTTATATTCTTCTGTCGACTCTAATCCGTTTAAATGTGCCATCAGGCAAGTCAATCACTCTCAGTCAACCGAATCTGATCTTGATTGATTCTAGGATCTATGTAATCTCAAATGATATGGGCTGGATTAGTGGAAGTTTAATGTTAGTTGCACTAAAGCACTAAACGTGGGGCCTCATTTATAAAGCGTGCGTACGCTCAGATTTGATTTTAGTGTGCATGTGCTTAAATCCACGCCAATGCTCATATTTGTAAAAACTGCCTTTGACGTGGAAAAGTGCTTAGCGTCCAAGCAGACGTACACATTTTTTCTTGTCAGAGTACTGCAGATTTTTGGAAATGTAAGCTGTTCTTGCAGCTCGCTGTTGTAAATTAAAGCATTTGGACAATGACTGGTGAGCTTTTATATGTTAATGCCATTACAGTTTTTTCAATTGCTAGCAAGCGTTTACCAATACTTAAAGTATTTTTTTCTAAACTCTTTAACACAGCAACACAACTACATCACACAATTAGCCAACCCTTTTTCTACATATACTAAAATTGAGTCATTCAGTCAAAACATTAGCACTAGTTTTCTATCCAACAGGAACATATAGTCAATCATAGCACATAGTCTGTCAAAATGCTAACAATTACAAAAACTGCATTACTTGTCATGTTTCAGTTCTACCTGCATATAATAGACAATATAAAAAGCCATAGTTTGTTTTGTAATTTAGCCTTCAGTTTACCTTCAACTGAAACCCATTTTAGATTTTTCAGTGCTGAATGTGTTCATTCTTGGCAACATGCTATCTAAAACTGAATGAGTCATTACTTTATAGAATATACAATAGAAAAAATAGGGTCCTCTATGCAGAAATTCAATTGAAACCTTCAGTTGTTACAATATTCTATATAGAGAGCTTTTTTTCAATACTTTTGAGCTGCTGTTGCAGAAGTAGAAGCTTTATACTATATTCAAGGTTTGGAACATTAGGTCTTCATTTCTGACATGCTGTGTTTAAGCAAAATAAGACTAAAAAGATCCATGATTTTGGTTTTGGGTAAGCTTGTGTGAAAAGGTAAAAAATGTAAGCATTTTATAAACATGGTAATTGACTGCATATTGTGCGAAAACACGAATTTTGTTAATGGTATGGTCACAACAGATGGATGTTGTGCTAATTGTGTTTAGAGTTTTGAAAATGTGACTAGAGACTGGACAAAAGGATGTTAGCAATTGAAAAAAAACTGTAATTAGGAGTTGTTTACAAGGCAGAGAGCTGAAACCATTCAGTTGTGCGCAAGTTTCGTTTCATAGATTTCACATCTGAAAGAGACGCGTACATGCGTTCTATGAATCACACGTACGCATATTTGAGAGATGATCGTAAAATCAAATTTAGGATGGTTTCTGCACAACATTTTATAAATGAGGCCCAGAGTCAAGAGGAAGAGACTGAATTATTGGTGACAGCTTTGGATACAAAAGAAAAGAATATCAAATGAAGGGTGTTTCATTAAAGAACAGTATGTCCATTCTGTTCTGCAAAAACAAGATTTCGTATGTATGTCAGTGTATTTTCTATGTGGATGCTATAAGGCAGCTTAGCATCTTAGAGGAGCCTATTTGATGTGACGTGTATGATTTGAGAATAGGAAAGAGCAGACAAATATATAGTTCAGTCATGAAACTCTAGATGGCGCATGCAACGGGTTGTTAACGTAACCGATGATAATCAGAGTTAAACGACTTGGCACAGCTGATTGGTTCATGCTGCATATGCAGCCAATGAGCTTACTGCCTTGCATTTATATGGCTGGCTAGCATTCACTAGAGATTCCTGCAGCGCACTTTCAGAGTTTCTCTGAAACCATCCATCTTCCGCAGCTCCACCTGTATAGATCTACTACGGGGTTATTTTATATGCTATTTGTGCAGCAGCAGTATGTCTTAAATACTCACAGCACCGTATCGCCGTATGCATTGGCAGTAGCAAGTTCCTGTACTTGCTTGCAGCAGCAGCAATAATCTACAACTACAGCAATGACCAACAGCAGCAGCAATTCTGCCAAGACCAAATACATTAACATTGTCATATCCATCACCATGCTAAAATCTTCCGAGAGTTGTCATGATTGAATTGCATTTACAGAAAATCTGTAAAATATATATATATATACTGAACAATAGTTGTTAATGTAGTGACCACTTTTTTTCTGGATGTGCTCAAATTGTCCATTTATAACAGAAAACTGCATAAAACTTGAAGCATAAGAGAAAAAAGTGTGAATTTTGTGTACCATTGCAGCCCTACTAATAACTGCTGGAAGATAGTTCATTCTGCTACTTCTCAGGTTGCTTATCAATTTTAGGATTCTGCTTACAAAGCCTTGAACCGGAACCAAACTATTGGAACTTGTGTCACTTTCTCAGTTTAAAGGATTATGAAACACTAAACTACATCTTCTGAAATGTTAATAGAAATGTTTGTGTTGTGCAAGAAAATGTTAGCCTCCATTAATGTATGTAATGAATTCATGTCAGCTTGGCTGAAATTCTCTTTTATAGAGACAGAGCCTTCGACACAAACGCAATACATTCAAACTGTCTTCAGAACTCCTCGAGTACCTAGAACTAATCAAACAGTTTATATTTCTGAATAAACATCGGAAAAATGTGTGTGTATGTATTTATTTGTGAATAGAGATCACAGCATATGTGTGTAATTGCGTGATGCACTTTGAGCTTAAAGTGTATATTTGTTCCTTTTGTCGCGTGCAAAAGTGAACCGCAGCATGCACTTGGGGGAAGCTTTGATGCTTTGAACTCAACGAAAGTGAAATAAAACTGAGTTAGAAACCATTGTTGTGTTGTCACTCCTGTTGTTTTTCACCCCTCCACTAAACCTCAAGTATACCACACCTAGTTGTTCTCATGTTTTTCAAAAGAAATGTGGTGATATCTAAACTGTGTGGAAATAGGGGATTTCAGGACCATTTAAGTCTAAACTTAAACTTTAAAATGAATAACAACATCGCTGCCCTTTGTAGAACTGCTTAAAGCTGAGCTGAATTTGATGAGATTCACAGTTATTGATTTCAACTGAATCAAGACTAATCTGACTTGATCTGAACAATGACACTGTTTTCGTTCAGAGCTACTTTACAGCAGAATCTGACCTGTCTCCATAGTTGAGTTTCCATCATTGATTCTGCTGTTTTCCTGTTCACCGTGAAGCTATAATGTTCAATAAAAAGCTCTATACAAAAAAAGGTGAAGACTCATTTGTTTAACCGAAAATACATTTATTCCTATACTCAACTCTTAGTTGTGCAGCAACTAGTCAGGTCTGAAAACATTATATTTTATCACTTTATCATTAAATTGAATAAAGAATGGCATCTACACTAATGTTAGTCTGGTAACACTTTATTTTGATAGTCCACTTGAAACAAGTAACTTTGCAACTACATGACAACTACCAGTCACTTGAGTATTCGCAGACTATCTGCTTAATTTATATTTAGATGGTCCCCAACAGACATTCTACTGACTTTAAGTAACTTTGCAAGTGCATGTCAACTTACTCTACTAACCCTAGCCCTAATGTAATGAGGGTTAGTTGACATGTAGTTGCAAACTTACTTACAGTTAGTAGAATGTCTATCACAATAAAGTGTAACCATTAATACTTTTGTTTCCCTTTAGATTCCTATCCTGAAGGCACCAGGGCCTTGTAGATCCAGCCTCGGCCTAGTTGGATGTTCTGCTTCATCCACTATTTGTGACCCGTGCTGGCAAAATGAGTGTGAATGCGCACAGGCTAATTTTGAGCTACACGCAAAAGAAGTGAAAAATGTAGTTGAATTTGAGGTTTTCACAAAAATGAGTTCATTAAGCCCTTGTCTAGTGATGCCAACGCTCCAAATAGTAATTAAACATCCAAAATAATCTTAATTTGTATGTTTTCTGAGAGAAGAACCTTTTCTTCGCTTGTTTCTCACAGTGACTTTCATCCGAAGCGCCTGCATAAAGACTCTTTTGACAGCGCGCAATCCCGATAAATATACACGTATACACAGAATTACAGTATTTAAGTACTATTCACACAAACATAATCTGTTATGTCTTGAATGAACGTTTGGGGAACTGTTGGCGAAAAACATTGGATGTGTAACATTATATTAGATCCGTGTATTACAGTAGGTCTTAATATATAGGCCGTCTGTCTCATGTTGAGTTAATTACACTGGCCATGTTTAGCATAAGAATCCAACTCTTTAACAAAGTAAAAAAATTAATAAAAACGATTTGGATGTAGTTTCTGTACCAAATATACTCCTTACAGGTTCGTATAAGTTTCGGAAAGTTTTTTTTTTGAGCCTGGCTCTTCATGACGTCATTAAGGGTGGAACTCCTTATATGGGCACTTCTCCCGGAAGAGCGCACCCGCGCACGCATCAACCATTTTTACATTTGATTATTTGTTTTTCTTATGTTTAGATGTAAAAATGAAAAAGGTAGTGCATTATTTGTTTCTTATATGTGACCCTGGAGCACAAAACCAGTATTAAGTTGCTGGGGTATATTTGTAGCAATAGCCAAAAATGCATTGTATGGGTCAAAATTATAGATTTTTCCTTTATGCCAAAAATCATTAGGATATTAAGTAAAGATCATGTTCCATGAAGATATTTAGTAAATTTCCTACTGTAAATATATAAAAACTTCATTTTTGATTAGTAATATGCATTGCTAAGAACTTAGTTGTAGAATAGTTATTCGTTAATAGTTAATAGAAGAATAGTTGTATCTCGGCCAAATATTGTAATAATCCTAACAAACCATACATCAATGGAAAGCTTATTTATTCAGCTTTCAGATGATGTATAAATCTCATTTTCAAAAAATTGACACTTAAGACTGGTTTTGTGGTCCAGTGTCACATATTTGTATACCGTTTTATTGCATCTGTTCTTATTTATGATAAAAAAAGATAAAATAAAAAATTGCTATAATTTAATTATTAATGCAGTAATTATTATTAAGAAAAAAAAACTGGAGAAAAAGATGCAATGTTGCTAGGTGATTCCAACAAATCATATATACTTTTGTAGGTCTTTTAATGGAGAATGTGAAAATAAAAATAACTCATTTTTGAAAATGTGCTCATTTTGCCATCACAGGTCACATATGTCGCTGTCAGTCGACTACATTGCCATCTGTGCCAAATGACTGTCGTATCTCAAAGAGTGACTGTCTGTGCGGTCCTTCAGACTTCCATCGTTACCTTTACAAAGGACAAACTTGCTACATCTAAAACTCACAGACACCTAGTGACCTGCTATACTCAAGGCAAATTTATTTTCTTCAGTTTGGACGAAGAAAGATTAAAGTACCTTTGCAGTGTTATACTGTTAGCAAACATCTCAACGCTCACACTGAAGTAGCGGCGTTTGGGTGAATATGTAAATATGTGCGGTGCGCTTTCCTCTCAATAACAAAATAAGCATACAACAAAAATGAAAGCGGTGAAACAACAGCAGTTAAGAAAGCATCTGATCATAGCCATGTGGATGATTGCACAAGCTCTGCAATCAGCTTTAAGGTCTTTGCGCACCGAGTCTGAAATTTTCGTCCGTCATAAAAAAATTTGGATCGAGTTCAATTTTCTGCATTTTTCGCATCTGTAGCAAGCATTTTGACTCAGTGTGGAAGGTTTCTGTGCGTGACGACGACAAATGCGAAAAAAACACATGAAAACATGGTGTGCAAAGACCGTTACAATATTAAATTTGAAAAAAATAAAATAAAATAGCCCACTTTAACACGAAGAGACAACTAATTAGTAAGCCATTTAAAATGACACATTTCACCTATATACTTAATAGCAAACAGTCTACATGCTGGTTTGTGAAAACATGCCTTTCTCCTTCTTAAAGCACGATAATATAAGAAGTTGTTAAGAGTGTGATTTGCAACATTATGTGTAAACCTGGCCTGGTTATTATGAAAGTAATAAAGTATCTTACCTGGTAGAGACAAAGCAGGGGTCTCCACTGACGTGTAACCAACAACACCTACTTTCTCTGAGTTAACAGTGAAGATCTTATATGGGAGATAGTATCCGCTGATCTGAGGAGCAATCGTTTGATCGGCTTTAATATTTGCGCTAAGAACAGTACAGTTCACTTCCTGAAGGAAAGGTTTTAGGAGGCCATCCACTCCATTGTCAAATTCATGATTTCCTAAGGCCTAAAGAAACACACAAACAATGTTTTATACAGTAAAAAAATGACATATATTATGTCATGAACACAAAATCAGTTTAAAGGCACTGGTTTGTATTAGCATTTTTGTACAATTTGCATGCATGCACCAGTAATTGGTTATAATTACGTTTGAAATGTTTAATAACGGCATGTTGAAGCAGTGCTGAACATGTTCTGAAGGAACACATGCACATCAAATAGTTTTCCGTAAGGTGCCGAGTCCAATGTCACCAACCATAAAAACACAATTCTTTACAGTGTAACAATTAAAAAGGAAAATACATGTATTTAAATATAAACAACATATATAGTTTAATAATTATATTCTATCAACAATTTAAGTCCAAAACGTTTTCTATTTCTGGCTCTTTTGTAGCACTTCAAATGGAGAATAGAAGAATTCACCCAACCATTTCTAAATTTTCTTTGACAGTGGGTGATTTGGGAATCTGCATTTGGGAGACACCTATTCTGTTTATGTTCCACAAGTTTGAGTCCCACTACACCTGAACAGGTGCTCTGCCCACTGTAATGAAGACTCCAGTGGCTCATGGAAACCTGTCCAGTACACTCTGTCCACTTCTGCTCTACAGTACGTCAATGATAAAATGAGGAATACATCCCTTTGGCGCCTATAATGATGGAAAACCTGTCAACACTTCAAAGAAATCCCATGAGTCACTGTGATGAGCAACTTTCAGGAAGGATTTGTTACACACTCTTTCTAGCAGCTAAAATAGCTAGATGTTGTAAAGAGTTTCATTTTATGTCTGTACACCTTAAAGCCATAATCTGTTCAATGTGTGCAAAACACTAATTCAACACAGAAGCTGTTTTTGGCACCATGACCTGCAGCTTTTAGTGACTTTCCTAGAATAACACTTGAACACCCCCCAAAAAAATTCAACTATGAGAAATCTTTTTTTCCCGCTTCTCAGAAGTAGCTACACGACGACTCATTTGCATTAATCATTTAATCGCATCCAGTTGCTTTGGGTGTGGGCACGCTCAATTGTGAACTTTTTACATTGCTCTGTGTACAAGGGTGCATGTGTTTATACTTTACTTTACTGTAGGCTACTTTATTATCCACGTTGTGGAAAATATATGAATGGGTTCCAGGACAGTCTAAAAAAATTAAAAGTTCAGTACTCTATATAAAAAACATCAGATTAATTAGCTGAAAAATATACAGTTGGTGTGATATCTTTAGCTTAAATGGTGTTCAAGTTTCTGAATATAATATTCTATATACAATAATATTCTGAGTAGTTTACAGTTGGTTTGATACCTTTATCTCAAATGGTGTCTGAGTTTAATTGATTTAAGTGGGTACAGAATATAAAACAAATGAAAAATATGGATTCAGTACTGTATATAAAAACAATAAAGGCATAATCTGGAAAAACAAGCCTTGTGCATTATAGGGAATAATATTCTGAATATGTTACAGTTGGTTTGATACCTTTAGATCAAATGGTGTTGTCCTTTAATGGATTTATATTATTGCATACATTAAAAGTTGTAAAATTATTATAAAACACATCAAATGGTAATTCCAAAAACGGAACTTTGTGTAATAGCAATACAAAAAGGGGATATATTTATGTCTATCTGAGTTAGTTGGCGCTCAAACTCCGCAGTTTTAATTGGCAAAAAAAACGAATGTCTAATGAATGTCAAACGCCAAACTAACGTTAACGGCCCCTGTAAGAAATCCAAAGCTGTTCGATGCAAATCAGTTCTTTAAACATCTTACATTTATCTCAGTCTTCCGTGAACCCCATAATGAACGGACATAATGCTTACCATCGCATCATATCCGAGTTTATTCATGAAATGCGCCGCTTCTGCGCCTTTGTAGAAGTTAAACCAGACGGTCCCCTGAAACTGATCGCCCGCGTCCAGCAGGAGAACATTTTTCTCCTTGCTACGAACTTGTTTGATTTTCGCAAACCTCCGCGCGACTCCAGCGAAACAAGGCGGTTTCGTGCATTTGCCCGAGTCCTTGTTGGTCTCCTCCACCCGTGCGTGAACATCGTTAGTGTGGAGTAAAGTCAGCTCAAACTCTGTCCTGCACATATGACAGTGAATCCAGATGAAAAGTAATGCATTGAGCCACTGCATCCTCATCTTCTCAGCCCTCTCTGAACTGACAGTCCCATCAGAGGAGCTCAGCGGGCTTTAGTCTGGAGGCGGGGTTAGGGGGCAGCTCCAAAAAACAAAAAGAGCCTATACAACAGTAGCCTACATGCACCACGGGTTAAAGGCACAACTGAAGAAAAATATGTATGTATGTTTTTATTGTACATTGATTGAGCACATATTTTGTGTGAAAGCAAATCATAAAAGTGGTTTGTTTTGTTTAAAAGTCTCATAACTGTATGAGGTGGCACTTTTACCACACAGAGTAGCTCACAGGCATGGGGCAAAAGGCACAACATATTTATACATTTACATACTTTTACATTCAGTCATTTAGCAGATGCTTTTATCCAAAGCGACTTACAAATGAGGACAATGGAAGCAATCAAAATCAACAAAAGAGCAATAATATGCAAGTGCTACAACAAGTTTCAGTTAGTCTAACGCAATATTAGTATTAGTTATACAAACACTTTAACAATTGAATACTCTTAAAACAATCACTTTAGCAAAGTTTGAACTACTTTCCGTTTATTTTATTATATGATATTAAACATGTTTCATTATAAATATGGTAATTATTTCCAATAAGGTCCAGCTTAATAAACAGTATGATATTTACCATCTGAAACTAACCCTGTCAGCAAATTGAAAAGTCTGCCAGCTATTTCAAATCATGTTAATTATTGTGTCTTTAGTAGGGTTGCAAAGGGGTGGAAAATGTCCGTAAACTTTCCAAAAATCCCTGGAATATTCCAAAAAAAAATCCTGGAAACTTTCCAAAATTTCTGGAATATTTCCGAAATGTACTGGAAATTTTCCAACTTTTTGCAACGCTAGTCTTTAGCCCCAACAGCAGGGGCACTTTTTACCCCAAATGTATAGTAGTAGTAGTAGTAGTAGTAGTGTAACCTATTTAATGCCAGCATCTTAGGCTATTTTCATGGCAAAAAAAATACAAGTATAACAAATACAATAAAAACCAGCAAACAAACACAAGTTATATTACACAAGATTTTTTTTTAACCCCAAATACATATTCTTCCGTTATATTTAAATAAATGTGAGGTAGATATGTGGGGGCGTGTTTAAACGAGCCATTTTAGGGGGGCGTGGCAGAGTCTTAACTTTGATAAAGAATATCTCTTTGGTTTTGAGACTTTAGTCTTTGCAACTTCAGGGATCTTATCTATGCACAATCAGCTTGTAACACTCCAAAGAGAAAGGAAAACTTGAAATCGCATCATATGACCCCTTTAATTAGCTAACAATTTGATTGATTCTTCATTTGCTACATAAATCTACAATATTAAAAACAAAAAGTGCCTTGCAGTCCGCGATTGCATCAAGTAGCAGCCAAATTTCTAGATGCATAGTCAAACTCGGTTGTTAAGAAAAGTGCCGAGGTGAATTTGAATGTGGTTGAAGGAGAATAAAGTCAAATCTTTTACCCTCGTGCCCCTTTAGCTCCACTGAAAGTGATGACTTTTTAAAAAATAATTTACTTTGAATTAATATTATTAGGTTTATTATGCTACGTAACGCATCAAGAAATCTTAATATACCAACCTTGAACTTGAAAAAAAAAACTTGTTGTAAGACGGGGCACAATATCTCATCTCAGCACTTTTGATGAATGTCTATGGCTATTTTTAATTTTGCCATTTCATCTGAATGTCAACATTTTTGAGATTCGAAGACCAAGAGGAAAAAATGTATTGCTCAGGGGTTGCTCTTCCTTAAATTCTCACATCTCTCATTTTAGTATCAACAGTGTTTCAAATGTTTCTCCTAAAATTCCTTAGGAGAAATAGTAGACACAAATGATCCTTACAGAAAAACCACATGAATTTCACATGTGCAAAAACACATGTGGTCACATACACGTGATTCTGCACATGTGAAATTTAATGTGGAAAACATGTGGTTTTTCTTTAAGGGGAGACATGAGAAATATTTGAGAAAAAAAAAAAAGAGTCAAAACTGAGAATGTGGCGGAAGAAACATCAATATCTTGCTGCAATCTCTATCAAGACTCTATTATGGGAATATATTGCTCAGTGGTTGCTCTTTCTAAACTCAGGAGACTTAGTAGTGATTCTCATGTATTTCTCATAAAATTCCTTAGGAGAAATTAAAGTCAACACAACTGAGACATGAGAAAGTTCTGAGAGAAAAGAGTTCAAAATGACAATGAGAAACATGGGAGATCTCGTTGTCTTGCTGTAATCTCTTTCAAGACTCTATTAATTAAAAATGTTTCATTGGACATTCTTTTTTTGCTGTCAGAGCTATGGCTCTGACAGAGCTTACTCTAAGCTCAGGATACTAAGGGGTGATTCTCTTATATGTCTCACTGAGATATCAGCTTTGTCTTCAGATGTCTTCAATTTAATTTAAGGAGAAATGTTAAACTTTTACTAATATTGTAAATACTAAAACTATCATTTATTGCATAATACATTTCAGAATATCAAGGGTTAC
>NW_015549698.1:465196-480146 GCF_001515605.1 Sinocyclocheilus anshuiensis | reverse complement strand
CCCCCCCCCCCCCCTTTGTTTAGCATTAAAATTTTGTCTTGCACAGCCCATTTTTGCATGTATGTAAATATAGGTTATGGTTTCCCCTGTTAAATCATTGTGCAACAAAACACTGCTGTGTGCAGTGAGGATGGAGATGTACACAGCAGCACAAGGATTGAACAGCGTTGAGGCAAGCAAATAATGACTGATTTTATCTGTTTGGCTGAACTAACCCTTTAAACCCCCCAAATAGAAATTGTATGAAATATATGTATGCGTTTAGTAGTACCTTGAAGAAAACAACTTGAAGAAATAAGCAGCTTTATTGAGCATCTGTGCCCAAGACACAAAAAGGGATTTACAAAAATCACATTTACATTTATGCATTTGGCAGACACTTTTATCCGAAGTGACTTACAGTGCTCTTATTACAGGGACCCCCAATCCCCCCTGCAGCAACCTGGAGAAAAGAGCCTTGCTCTAGGACACAACCAGTGGTGACCAAGTATGTATCGCTGCAGCCCGGAGACCTCCAAGTGGGAGGGACTTACGCCACAAGTAGGTTGGAAGACCTCCAAGTGGAAGGGACTTACGCCACAAGTAGGTTGGGAGACCTCCAAGTGGGAGGGACTTATGCCGCAAGTAGGTTGGGAGACCTCCAAGTGGGAGGGACTTACGCAAGTAAGTTGGGAGACCTCCAAGTGGGAGGGACTTATGCCGCAAGTAGGTTGGGAGACCTCCAAGTGGGTGGGACTTACGCCGCAAGTAGGTTGGGAGACCTCTAAGTGGGTAGGACTTACGCCGCAAGTAGGTTGGGAGACCTCCAAGTGGGAGGGACTTACGGCGCAAGTAGGTTGGGAGACCTCCAAGTGGGTGGGACTTACGCCGCAAGTAGGTTGGGAGAACTCCAAGTGGGTGGGACTTACTCGCAAGTAGGTTGGGAGACCTCCAAGTGGGAGGGACTTACGCCGCAAGTAGGTTGGGAGATTGTCCCGCACATGTTCAAGATTGTGTGGTTCAGGGCCGTCATCATGGTCTTCCTCATCCTCTCTGTGCACTCAGGCAAGGACAGCCTCGATGTCCCTTTCCCATCCATGATCAGATTCAGTCTGACTGCAGCAATGAGGGAGATGATGGACAGCAGAGACAGGTGAAGGTGGGCACGGTGGTCAGCTGCTTCATCAGAATAAAGCTGCAGAACTGGAACAGCTGTGTTGAGATGACAGTAGGACGTGGTTTCACTGCCTGTAAATACATTGTTAAAGTTTGAGTAAAGCTTTGTTGCATGTGTTGTCGACTTTGTTGTTGATTTTCATGGTTACTTTTATTCATTCTTTTACTCATATTCATGTTTATTGTTGTCAGTAAATAAAATATAATTGTTTCATTAACTTGTGCATTAATTACTTGACTGAAAATTGAGATGTATTCACCTTGGCTGCATTTGTCTAGTGTGTATTCATGCATAGGCATGGCATATGACAAAACAAATTACATTTTGCTTGTTTTACTAAAAATTATATATTTAATTAATACATTTTTGGTCAGCATTTATCATTATTGTAAGTGTTGGGGTGGGCTAGCAATGCATTTTGGGGTAATATTTTTTAAGTAGTAATACTTACATTTTTTTGAGTATAATATCAGCAGTCTTCTCCAAAGGCGAGAGCTTCAAGCAGCTGCCCGACGTCTCCTTTGTGCAGACATTGCAAACGCTGTAGAAAACTGTACTAGGTAGGGTTGTGGAGTTACTGATGCTATGAGGAGTTAGTGCACCTCTCTTATCTTCTTTTTATTATTATCACTGCAGAACTTTTAATTACTTACAAGCTCAGGGAAAAATGGTTGTATCTTTAACAACGAACAATCATAATATAAAACATAAATACAATGGGTTTGCATACATCATTGTATGAGAATATAAACAGAAAAAAAGGCAAAATTAGAAGGGCAAATATCTCTGAATATAAAAACTTAAATCAACCCAAAATGTATTGGTTATACTGCAATCACAATAAAAAGGCTGTTTCTCCAACAAGACCACAAAATTAGGAAATTTCATCAACATCAAAATATTTACAGATAGAGGTATTAAACCTGTCGCTCGTATCTTTTAAGTTGTTGCGGTTGTAACGTCTTAAGTCACATGATAACGTCAACATGGCGGATGATGTATGGATCGCATTCATAGGCCCTGTCCCAAATGGAACACTTCATGTGCACTTTCGGTCTTGCGGACTTACAATGGCTGCCGCGTGCACGTGTCCGTTTAGTCCACGAGACCGTAGGGTGTCCCATTCGTCATTTTAGCGTTCAAAAGGGTGCTCGCGAGCGCCCCCTTTGCGGCCGTTATGCTCCCTCAATCCACACTTCTGCCGAGCCCACACTGGGGCAAGCTCCACAGCAGACTTCTACCTGACAGTCAAAGTGGCGTTACGTCACGAAAGTGCGGACTCAGAGGAAGACCGTGAGGGTTTAGGGTGCCATTTGGGACAGGGCCATACTCAACGAGATTTGGCTGTAGAGTACGTACTCTTTTAGTGCTTGTTAAGTAAGTACTTATTGAAATGAAGTACCTACTCATTGAGTATGCGGTTTCGAACGCAGCCTCTGACTCTTGCCTTATCCAAATACCCGCACTTGCGGTCTTGGCCACCTGAGAGCACGTGCGCACGACAGGAAGTAAGTGCGCAAGACTGTCCCAGGTCGTAAAAACGCCAAAGCGCAGTGCCCTTAACGCACACTAAATCCACACTCTCTTAGGGCTTAGCGTATACCATCATGCATCATGTTCTAGAAATAAATCGTGAGACTTTTTGCGAAGATTGCGCGAGAGGTCACGGAAACCTTTCATATTAATAATAAGATATTACATATAATTTGGAAGTAAAAACAAAGTGCTACACGTTTTATTGCTGCACCAGAAATTAAATTGTGTCATCTGTTACTGAACAGACATTTAGAAGTTGATTTTAAATAGCAAAGTATTGAAAATAAAAATTAAATTCTGTAAACACTTGCGTTTTTACAACACTGTAAGTGTGTCCCATCAGGTAATGAAAACCTGTACACACACTTGTGGTCTTCATGCTCACTTGAACACTTATACAGATACAGGAAATATGTCATATAAGTAGTCAAGTGGTCAAGTGCAAAGACCGCAAGTGTGGGTATTTGGACAAGGCATCTCTTTATGAATGGGTAATTGAATCAGATTCATTTAAAAACGCACGTTCATTCATAAACGAAAGACCGCTGTGTTTGAATGGAGATGCGCAGCGGCTTAGCTGTGACTTTGCGACTATTTTCGCTGACGAAATAGAGCAAAATCGGGCAATAGTCAGACAATGCATGTCACTTAATATCAATTTCTTGTTTAATGAACTGTTGTATTAAATCAATATCACATTTGCACACTCCCTTAATAATCATTAAAAGCTGTCACTCTCCTTAGTTCATCGCGATCTCACAAAGTTCTATTATAATCAACGAAGCTCCCTACACTGCACAATGAATCTCTTATTTAAACCCTGTCTACAGTTTGTCTGAGGATTTGTGAGCTTGCAGAACTCAGCACTGAACAAAACGCCTTGTTTTGAGCAGTGAGTGGATTCTGATTAACATTGTGTTCAAGGAATCAACAGATATGTCTGTGATACATTACTCAACGCTGCAAAAACACGTTGTACGTACGTTAGAAACCTTTGAAGCTCCCCTCAGCACAAACACAAATATGCTGATCTGGTCAGTCACACTGGTGCTCCTAAATATTTTTTCATAGTCGCACGCAGTAGTTTTCAGTCGCAAATGCACTGCTGCATGAGCTGGGGTGAACTCTGGAGCAGACTCAGAAATGGATTCTGGAACTAGAACCGGCTCGGGAATAAATTCAAGTACTGGAGCAGGCTCTGGGACTGAAGCGGGCTCCGGGATTGGAGCTGGCTCGGGAGTGGATACGAATACTGGAGCAGGCTCTGAGACTGGAGCAGGCTCTGGATCAGATTCAAGGGCTGGAGAGAGCTCTGGGGTAAACTTGGGGACTAGAGTGGGCGCCACCACCTCGCGAGGTTCTGCAGTGGAAGCTGCAACCTCTGGGGAAACTACGGTGGTGTGTGTGGCCCAAACACAGAGAATGGCCGTAGCCATAACTGGCAAGACAGAGAGTACATTGTCTATGTCTGAGACTGACGGCGCTGTGCCTAGGGAATTGGGGTGAGTAGCGGCTTGAGAGCGTAGAAACAGTGTTGCATGAGAGCGTTGAAACAGTGTCGGAGTCTGTGTAGCTCGGGAGCATAGAATTCGCGGTGTAACCCGCAGCTCGTACAGACACCAGCGGTGGATCTTCCACATTAGATGCTAGTCTCGAACACCTTGGGACTGAATTTGGCTTCTAGGCGTGGTAGACATGATGGGACGAGACACTGGAACAGCTGCCCTGATGGAATGAGGCTCTGGAATGACGGCCATGACGGGACGAGGCTCTGGAACAGCGGCGCTGACGTGAACAGGCACTGGCTTGGCAGGCATGACGTGAGCAGACTTTGGCTTGCCAGACTTGACGTGAGCAGACTTTGGCTTGGCAGGCATGACGTGAGCAAGGCATGATGTGAGCAGACGTTGGCTTGGCAGGCATGATGTGAGCAGACTTTGGCTTTGCCGCCATCTTGCAAAAAGTCTCTGGGCTGGCAGCCATCTTATGAAGAGACTCTGAAACAGCGGTGACTTGACTTGACTCAGAAAGATCAGCTGTGACTTGATTTGACTCAAGAAGATCATCTGTGACGTGACTTGACTCAGGAAGATCAACTGTGACTTGACTTGACTTGACTGGGATGACAGCTGTGACGTGACGAGACTCTGGAACGGCAGCCATTTTGTAAAAAGTCTCTGGGCTGCCAGCCATTTTGTGTAGAGGCTCTGAAGCGGTAGCCAAAAAGGAGCCAAGCTCTGGAAGGACAGATACTGCAGGAGTGCCGTGTTCCTCCTTTACAACACCCACAGTGAATGCAGAGCCACTTAGACTCAAGGCATAGTCCATAAAGTCTCTCAAAGAGCAATTAAACTCTCCTCCAGGAAACCATGATTTCACAGATTCATTGAGTCCAAAACGAAAAATGTCTTTTAAAGCAATCTCGTGGAAGGGTACCTAATAGGACAGTTCACAAAACTGATAAACAATCCTCAATGGATAAGTCTCCTTGCCGAAGATGCAATAGCTGGTTGACTGGGTCCGTAACTGGTCTAGATGGCTCCATGAAAGCCGCTGGATCCGGGTGTGGCTGGTGATTCTGTAACGTAGGAGGCATGATGACATAGTTGAGGATCCAAATGCAAAGCTTTTATTAAAGAGCGTAGTCAGATTGGCAGGGTCAAACACCAGCAAAACAGTACATCCAAGGCAATCCAAAAGAGTAATCCACAAAACAGGCGAAGTTCAGGGCAGGCAGCAAACAATCATAGAACAGATAAATAGTCCAAGATCAAAACACACGAAGACAAGGCAGGGCAAGAAAACACGAGAATGAAACACGGAAAAAACAGGAGAACGTTACAGGCTAAGCAATCACCAGCAGCCACTGAGTGAGTGTGAGCAATTCTTATAGTCCTCCTAATAAGAGACAGCTGTGCACTGATAAAGAGTTCTGATGAGTCCAGGCAAAGGATTATGGGAAATGGAGTCCGGGGTGAATGGTAAAGGGTACAGGATGGGGTGCCCTCTAGCAGAGCTAGTGGGTACTCCACCTAGAGATCGTGACAGGTACGGAGTGTAGAGTAATGAGAAAAAAATGTATTTAAGTGCTGGGCAACGCAAAAAAAAATTTAAATCGCGATTAATCGCATGATTTTCTGCAAATAATCGCATTGTTATGCACAAAATTCAATAATGAATTCAAAAGTAGTGTATTGTGCACTTTTTTCATTTAAAAGTACTGCTATATGAACAAAAGTGCAATAACATTTTGTTTGCAAACACTTTAAACAAATAATGTGCTTTTTTACAGCAGTATTCCTTTTACATAGTAGCATTTTAAATATTTCTTGTAAATCTCAACTTATAACATTAATGTAATCAAATTAAATATAAAACCAAAGCTATTTGACACTGCCAGGGCATTAACGTTTTTATAGAAAATATTTTATAGTTTGTTATAGAAAAACAAGTTATGCTCCAAGTTATGATTCCAGAGCCTCGATCATAACATTATAACAGGCACCTTCCGAGTAGAGACCTGCACTATTGCGGGACAAAACGCAGCAGAGTGTGGCACGGGACAACACTTGATGGGCGGGTGCAGGCGGGTAGAGACTCGTGTGTGCGGGATGCGGGAGAATAAGTGTGTGCTCACACTAGGCAATCTTAACCGTGCCCGAGCGTGTTTGACCCCCCAAAGCCCGGTTCATTTGACTAGTGTGATCGATCCGTGCCGCGCTCGGGCGTGGTTCGTTTAGCTGGCCCTGGCACGGTTGGAAGAGGTGGGCCAGAGTGCGGTTCAGTTGGGCTCAGGCGCGGTGCGCATGTAGTGTGAGCGGAGCGCGGAACTTCTGACACGTGCAGCATGATTGCGTGAACATTTCTGAGCGGCAAAAGTGGAAGATCTGTAAAGCAATATATTGTGAGAGGGCCGTGTGTTACCGCGTTCCAAACGACTCAAAATAATAAACCACGAAGTACAAAAAAACGACGCACTCCACTGTGCTGAGCGAGAGCTTCTCTGCTATTTCCCACTTATAAGTCATGAGCGCTTCATGTGAGCGCTGCTGCAGACTTAGGCCCACCCCAAATGCTCTCATTGGTAGAGACGCGTGATGACACTCATCCCAAGCCAGTACTGAATCAACATCCCACCCCTCCTGTGACCCATGATTTGCCTGTATGTGTATTCAGAGCCAGTGAGCAACGTAATTTTATAATAATAAAAAACTGTGTTAACGTGCGATAAAATAACTGTCGGCATTAATCAATTAATGCGTTAACATGATAATAACGTGTTAACTTGCCAAGCCCTAATATATATATATATATATATATATCAGTGGTGAGCGGTGACTTTTTAAACCGGGTATGCTGAGTGATAAGATTTTTAAAATATTGCAAAGTAACGTTGCAACCTTGCAAACAATAATAAAACCAGAGAAGGACTTTAACTGTAAGCGACACGAGCATACGCAAAACAAAGGGAACAATATGATGTTTGTTATTATTAATATTTTATATAACCCACGTTTTTATTATTATTTTTTTTTATTTACCGATTAGGCAATAACGTTGACAATAATGTATATCTTCAACATACGTTGTCTTGTCTATGACCAAAAATGTAAAAATATATGTTTTCAGTGGACTTTAAAATTTGCTTTGCTTGAGAAAACAAAAATATACAGTTACAATGTTTTTTTCTTTTGATTTAGTCGAGTTGGTTTTGCATCAAACACAATGTGATCCTCGGCAATCAAGATCTGACAGCAGCAGCACATTTTTCCGCTTGGGCGAGCGCTTCGCGAACAGTTTACCTCGCGCATTAAATCTGCCGCAGACCAGCAGATCACTGAGAACGCGCTATAATCCTGAGGAGTCATAGCAACAGAGCGGAGACGAGAAAGCTGCGGAGAATCCGCTCGCCCGGAAGCAACCGCAACTGGTAGATTTAAAGAAAATTACTGCCGTTTGGCAAATATATCATTGTGCTTACTTATTCCTAACTCTTTAAGCTGTAAGTTTCATTTCAAATGACAAGGGATCAACTTATAATCATGTTTATATGAATTATCTCGTGAACTTATTCTCTCAAATGGCCTTGGTATGCGGAGCATTCGCAGCTTATATGGACTGAACGCCACTGATATATATATATATATAATTTAGATATTGTCACGAATCCTGTCCATGAACTTCCATCCACTTGCCACCAGAGGTCGCCCTCCCATTATATTGACTCTCACACCACACAGACTATTACACATCACCCTGGACTACATTTCCCATGCTCCATTGCGCTAATCACAAGCTCACCTGAAACTTATCACACACAGCTGCTACCCATTACACCCACTATAAGAATCAGTCTCAAACAACCATTCACTGCCGAGTATTGTTTAGCGCTTATCGCTCATCGTGTGATAGCTATGTTACAGAGCAATTTCAGAGTTTTGTCTTGTTCCTAGTTCTAGTCTAGTTACGTCTAGTTTGGTGCCTGATTGCCTGTTTCCTGATCTCCTGCCTGTCTTGGATTCTTCTATTGCCTACCTCTCTGGACATTGTTCGCCGATCTCAGACCCACGCTAGCCTTTGGATTACTCTTCATCTTGCCTCTTCTATTACTGTTTGCTGTGTATTGACCCATGCCTGTTTCATGACCACGCCTTTTAATAAAAGCATGCAAATGGATCCGCACGTCTCTGTCGCCCCGTAACAGATATCATGAAATAAAATGTATCATATCATGGTCATATTGCCCACCCCTTTCCCATCTGTCCCGTATTCCACCATGAGAAATCTGGTCACCCTATTAATATCATTTATTTATACACAGTTTAGTTTTGTAGTACTGTGTCCATTGTCCTGGTGGAACGTTTTTTTTTTTTTTTGGTTCACTGTGTACAGGCTGTATAGAGCTTAAATTATAATAAAGCTACTTTGACTCTCAGATGCAACTCGTTTTATTTATTTGTTAATTCTTTTTTTACTTTGTTTTTTTTTTTTTTACTTTGCATTCTTTTTAACTGCTATATTTCTGTTCAACTGCATTCTCTCTTTCATTTCCAGCTGCTCCTGTTGGAGTCAACACAGTGGACCATTCACACACACAATACCAGTCAAAAGTTAAGATTTTTAAGTTTTAAGTCTCATTTGCTCACCAAGGCTTTTTTTATTTGATGAAAAACACAATAAAATAGTAAAATATTACAGTATAATAATAATAATAACTATAACATTTCTATTTGAATATGTGAATTTTAAGCACCCATTACTCCATTTTTCAGTGTCACGTGATCCTTCAGAAATCATTCTAATATGCTGATATTCACTTATTTTTGCTAAAATGCACTTATTTTAGTGTTACACTTTACAGTGAAATCAACCTATGATTGATAAACACAAGACTTTCAAAGAGCACAACAAAAACTGGCTGGTTTAAAATTTATTAATTAACAGTTAATTTTTTTTTTTTACATTAAGGAACTTCATGTAAAGTGAGCTCTTGAAAAGGTAGCGAGTCTACATCTGCTCATGTGTGTCCTGCCCTGAAGAGACCTCCGATCCGCCACATATACAAAGAGAACAGGGGAAACTCATCTGCGAGAGGAAATGCTTTGTTTTCCAGCTGGATCACAAGCTCCTTGTTTACATTATAATCATTGTCCTGGGCAAGATGTTCTAGCAGCCAGAACACATAGAATGAATTTTCATAGCAGATCCAGTCCACCTGATGATGGCGCTCCTCTCTGGACCTCTGCACAAAACCAAACCCTACCATTATTGAGCCATTATACACAGTATGTATGCACATGTATGATATATGCCAGAACTGTTTAGAAAGCAAGATTAGTGGATAGCCTCACAGTACCATTATGGAAAAAATAAAAAGTATAAATGTACATAAATTAACATCCATCCATGTTCTGTTCAACTGATTTTATATAAAACATGTATATACAAGTCAATAATATCCAGTAACTTATGTTTTACACAAAAAATTGCCAATTTGCTGTATAGTAATCTCTTCTCCACCAGGAAAAAAAGGTTACAAAGGAAGCCAAAGTTTTGAATTTAACCAAACAGCACATGCACTGAAAATTGGTCAGTGAATATAAGTGGAGTGGAAGAAATATAGGTAGAGCAAAAACAGACAATAGTGTAATATTCGGAACAAGTAAAGGTGTGAAACACTCTAGAGGTCATGCCAAAGTTTAAATCAGGTTGAGGTCAAGACTTTGATGGGGCAATGTCAGAAAGTGTTTTTCTTTTTTAAAGCCATTCTGTTATTTAAGTTATAGTGCTGTCGAATAACCCAGCGCAGGCCGATAAATTCAATCTCAATCTGATATAACTACATCATCATTCACATGGCGCAGCTGATTGGTTTCTTTTCGCATCAGCAGCCAATGAGCTCACTGCTCAACATTCAAATACTCGGTAAGTGCTTGCTGTAGCAGTTGCAGCGGACTTCAGAAAGCATCTGAAATTAACATCTAAGATAAGTGAACGCTCTTTTACTCTGTTTCACTGTGCATAATGTGTGGTCTGCTTTATTCATTCTAAATGAGCAACCATAAAACAAGTTTTCAACTAAGTGTCATGTTTAACAGTCTTAAATTCGTATGCAGTAATGAAATACTAAGCTTATAAGCAGCAGCATATAGCTGCTATGTAATCGCAGTAAGGACACGCCGGCATGAACCGCCGTTATGAACATGAGAACAGGTTAAAATGAAATACTCACTTTAACTGGAGTTCGCAATATTTAGCTGCGTAACTTCAATGTGACGTTCATTTATGCCAAGGGCGGTTTTTCATTAGCTGTGATGAGTGTGTGGTTGACTTCAGCTGCACGCAGCGTCAGAGGCGCTCTTGAAATATCTTAAAGGGGTCATATGACGTTGTTAAAAAAGAACATTATTTTGTGTATTTGGTGTAATGAAATGTGTTTATGCGGTTTAAGGTTCAAAAAACACATACTGTACATTATTGTTTCTCCTCTATGCCCCGCCTTTCTGAAACGCATCGATTTTTACAAAGCTCATCGTTCTGAAAATCGAGGTGTGCTCTGATTGGCCAGCTATCCAGTGCGTTGTGATTGGCCGAATACCTCAAGCGTGTGACGGAAATGTTACGCCCCTTACCATACTGTGATGCCGTGTCCCGGCGCAACGAGACAAAACCAATAAAACCCATTATAAATGAGGCATTTGTTGCATCCAGTGGGGACATAATTACTGATTATAATTACTTATACTGTCTTTTTATGCGTTGCGTTGCATCGCGCCGCGTAAACATAAAACCATGTCTGCATTTGTATGTGGGGGTGTGTTTAAACGAGGCGTTTTAGGAGGGCGTGGACGAGTTTTAACTTTTATAAAGAATATTTCTTTGGGTTTGAGACTTTAGTCTTTGCAACTTTAGGGATCTTATCTATTCACAAACTGCTTGTAACACTCCAAAGAGAAAGGAAAACTTGAAATCGCATCATATGACCCCTTTAATTTGTGTTTCAAAGATGAACGAGGGTCTTACGGGATTGGAACGACATGAAGGTGAGTAATTACTGACGTAATTTTCAGTTTTGGGTGAACTATCCCTTTAATGTAATTGTGATCCTCCAGGGGGGCGCGAAATAAAATTAAAGTATCAGTGGTGTTCATATGGGCATCAGACGCTCCAAACACAGACAAGACCGTGTGTTCTGACTAGGGCTGGGTATCGAGTTTGATACTTTTTAGGCACCGACCGAATTGCCTCGATACCATCGAGTATCGAAAAACTTATTTTTTTACCAAACGTACCAAACTTTGATTCCTATGGGGTTAATCTCTTCAACGTGAGTGAGCCAATAAGCCTGCAGCACTAGGTGTGTTCGACTAGAGGCGGCGCTGCGCAGATCGATCAGTGTTTGACATCCGCGAGACCATTTCGAAAGCATACGGAGCAGTCTCTATAGCTCTCACGGTAATGTAATACAACGATCTGTCTGCACGGCCCCACGCATCAAGTCAAACACACTTACTACACCGGTTACACTCAGATGTGGCTCACACGTGAGGCTGCAGTATGAAAGCTTACACTGTTGAGTTTTTGTTTTAAAATGAAAATGATCCTCATCCATGGAGTTTCCACTGCGTTTCAGAAAAGATCTCCGTCCATACTAACGTTACACGACTGAAAGCACGTGTTACGTGACCATTCATGCACACTTTAGCATCATGCTACATAAGACAATAAATAAGATTTATATTCCGCTTTTACTCAAAACTCACTTTAAACCACCATCGACTGTTTGTAATAACCTCCGATTGCCGTCCAATGTGTGTTTTGGCCATGTAATGTTGCTGAAATATGTTATTTCCTCTGAGTCAGAACAGCGATCGAGGAAGATAAAACACAGGCATACAGTGCTGGAAGCTGCTAATGCTCATCAGTAAATCAGTGGAAAATGAATAGAAATTATGATTCTGTCTGAGCTATGCATTTTAAAACAAACACGCACTAGTGTAAACGTAGCCTAGTAGATGTGTACACTGAAAACTGTTTGAACTATTAAAACTATTTGCACTTATGTATTGTGTTGGTTACATTTTGTTCCTTTGTGCAATGGCTCAGGAGATGCGTCTTTGAGTCTGTATAAACGTCAACAAGCTGAAAAAATAAAATCAAAGTTTTTTTGAGAGAATGTAATCTTGGTAAAATTGATTTCATAAAATTGGTATCGATAAAAGTATCATTCAGGAACCGGTATCGAAGTCAAGGTATTGGTATCGGTATCGAAAATGTTTGAACGATGCCCAGCCCTGAGGAACTATTCACTAATGACATCGACCCACCTTCAGATCACTTGAGTTTCAACACATTCACATTTTTTCATTTTATAATTTCATCAGAATGTCTCAATTTTTCATTTGTATTTTGGTGTGTTTAGTGATTCTGAATGGATCCGTATAGTAGTTTTTTATGCAGCCCTTTGGCATCTCCCTGTGGTCTTGTTTGGTATGGCAGGTTGACTTGTGCTTATTTGCTAAAGATTCTGTATAATTGAGCTTTATGTACTTTTAAGTACATTTAAGATGTAAAGAATATCTGTAGTGACATTTTTGCCAAGTATGTTAAAAAAATAACACTAAATGTTTAAATCTATCTTGAATTTGTTTTGTTTAAAAATAATTACATGGAATTGAAAATTAATAATAATAGAATACAAAGGTTTTTGTGAATAGAAAAGGTTGGGGGGCCTTGCAGTATTGATTCGGAGAGGAGGGGGGGCCTTGAAGTAAAAAATGTTGAGAACCACTGCATTAACAACACATGCAGGCTGATTCTATTTGACTTTTGAAGCGTTTCTTCACATTGATGATGGTCTGTCTCTGCCTTTGCATTGGTTTGTGTGGTGGCTGTGAGCCTGCTTTGAGTGCTTTCTATTCAACTTGCCAAGGACTATAAATACTGTAAGTTGTCAAAATATTAATGAGACTGTAAAAGTCTGAAGTAAGAAATATTGTGCAATACTAATTTTGCTCATTTTCCCCCATTTTTCTTCAGTTAGCTTTTTAGCACAAGTAAATTATATCTTGTATAAAGATGTTATATACAGAAATACATTTTTAAATGTTAGAATTGCTAGGGTCTGTGCTAACTTTAGATCTGTAAAGATATTTTATGGGACCTGGAATGAATCAAATCCAATTTTTCTCTCTCTTGATCTCTGTTCATGTGTGGTTGCATTTACTGCTAGGGGTGAACAAACTTACATTAATGAGTAAGTCACAATCAAAAACACCACTTTGCATTCACTATGATGTAGCGCTCTGATGTAGCGTAGTACTACAGACTACTGATTGTGCAAATTTACGGTGCATGCTTTCACTGCAAGCAAAATGCCTATCAGAAAGAAGTTTAGAAAGCAGGTATGGTAGCAAAAAATGCCCTTATGAGTTTTTGTTTTTAATATAAATAACGAGATAGAGTTAAGCAACATCCCACGAGCAAGAGTGTTGTTTCCCGAATATCTGCATGACTACAAACATTCATTTTATACATCAACAGATCAATAAACAAATTAATATTAAGCAAGTTATATTTTAGATGCTGTATTGTCTAGTGCTGTGTTCGATACATCGATACGACGATGTATCGTCACAGAGATTTGACGATACGAGTATCGATACAGCTGTCTCTGTATCGATATCGTGGCACGTGTGCAGCATTGGACCGCGCTTAATTTGAATACAAGAACAGCATTTAAAATGGAGTAGAAAAGTGCAATTTTCCTAAAAAATAATGAATATAGCATAATACATAGGCTACAACAAGGTTTAATTTTAACAATGTTTTCCCGACGAATCATGGATTCCTGCTCAAAATTATAAATTAATATAACGACAGCTACAAAAAACCCAACAATAAGCCCTCGAAGCTGTTGTGACGGTGTTCTGACGCATGACAGCTATGAGCGGAATTCCTGACAATAAACCGTGGAACTTTGACCAATGAGAGGACAATTTACTCACACGTGACTTGTATTTGTAACAATTTTGGTCCGTTTACAAACTTTGCCACCAAGAATAATAAGCAACATTGTAATAATTTTAATCCCTGTTTCGGAACAAAGCAATTGATATACAGGTGTAAAAGTACCCTTTGTCAACATGGCAACCATGTGCACGCGCTCTCTCTCCACTGTGGATAAACGCGTTTGCTTTCTGAAAACAGCTTGCAGTTTAGCGATCTCCACTTCAATATTCTATTCTCAGAAAAGTGTAATTCATCAAGTATTCGTTTAGAGAGAGAGAGAAAGAGAGAGGGAGAGAGAGGCTGTTTTTGTGTCCCGTTTTGCCGTGTTGCTCTATTAACAGTGAAGCTGTGGCTTTAATTCCTTTAGAACAGTAGTTCTCAAACTTTTTTGGTCGCGCCCCCCTTTAAACCTATAAAAAAATCTGCCTCCCCCCCCTCGAATCCCCATCCCACCTCAGACTACCAAATAATTCCCCTAAACATTATGAAAAATTAATGCTTTTTTAATTAAAAAAACCTACAGGGAAAAAACACCTGCATCACTTGAAACATTGAAAAATAGCATAGAGAGAATAACTGTTATTGTTATTATTATTCTCTCTGTTATTTATTAATTTTTTGTGGGTTTCTTGCGGTCCGCTAAGGCATAGGACACACACAGGCTTTCCTCCTCACCAACGACATTAAACACCGTGTCTACACCGGACGCGAGCGGCAAAATACAGTAGAAGAACCCAAACCCATTAT
>NW_015549698.1:464014-464927 GCF_001515605.1 Sinocyclocheilus anshuiensis | reverse complement strand
AACCCGACATTAAACTGATGCCTTGTTCTATTTATGACGTACTGACACAAAGTTAAAACGATTTGCAACGATAACTTTGTCGCGTCCAGTGTAGAGCTGTTGCGGTGCGGCGTCCGGTACAGACACAGTGAGTGAAGCCGAGAGCAAGATATGCGTCGTCTTATTTTCTGCATTTAGCTTTTAAATGACCAGCACCTGCAGCTTTTAAATTACCAGCAACTGCCTGGGTCTGTGCGACTTCATCTATGGCTTTTCTCTTCCCTTTCACAAACCGATCCATCTCCCATTCTAAGTTACGCCCTTTGGCTGTTTACTGTTTTATTTCTTTTCTTTTTCTGTTGATGACCCGCACCCCCCTGCAATACTCGTGCGCCCCCCCCGGGACACTTTGAGAACCACTGCTTTAGAATGATGTTACCAGCTCTTGAGCGATTAAGCTATTTTATTGATAAAATTGTGGGGCAGCGCTGAGAAGTTTGTGTTGCTGAATGTGTGTGCGCGCGCGGCTGACCGGAAACCCGGTGCGAGTGTTTTTATATCACTGTATTTCTGAAGGAAACCGACTGTCTTCAGAAAATTATGATTGTCATTTTCATTTAATCTTGCCTGTAATGCCAGCGTTTGTGAGCTGAGCACTGCTTTGTGTACAGCCCTTACCGGGGAAACCCCTATCTCTCACGCTTTACAAGCGCCTTCTGCTGGCAGAGAATGAATTTGCATATACAGTGGGTACGGAAAGTATTCAGACCCCCTTACATTTTTCACTCTTTGTTATATTGCAGCCATTTGCTAAAATAATTTAAGTTAATTTTTTTTCCTCATTAATGTACACACAACACCCCATATTGACAGAAAAACACAGAATCGTTGACATTTTTGCAGATTTATTAAAAAAGAAAAACTGAAATATCAC
>NW_015549698.1:451414-463087 GCF_001515605.1 Sinocyclocheilus anshuiensis | reverse complement strand
CACGAAGAGCTTGTAACACTCCAAAGAGAAAGGAAAAATTTAAATCGCATCATATGACTCCTTTAACATTGTTTATGTCGTATCAGTCAGAAAAGCTGACTTTTTTTTTAGCTAACTTAGTTGTTATTCTTGGCTGAATAACTCTAGAAGGTTTTCAAAAGCCCTTTAAAATTAAATATGTACACAGTTTGGATTAAATGAAAGTATAGTCACATTTTTTAGTTAGCATGTTTTTGTGTTTTGCTTTGGTACCGAAATTGGTACCGAGAACCGTGGATTTTCACTGGTATTGGTACAGAATACTGAAATTTTGGTACCGTGACAACACTATATTGTACTGTGGTACAGTTATGGAGGCCCTTCATAATGCAGAGGTCAACTGCCTGCTCTGCCAATAGTTAGCAATGGCCCTATAGTATGCAGTGTTTAATAAACAGCTGTTTTACTAAATTCTGCTGAGGTGAAATTCAGTGCAGTCCTGTATCGAGATACGTATTAGTATCGTGACTTTGCTGGTGATACACGGCCCTAGTATTGTCTGTTTTTGCTCTATTTAACCAACAAAAATAGTTTCAATAAGCCAATACAGAGACAAGTTTAGGATGAACTTTGTAAGCTCTGTGCCTGTAGGATAATACAAAAGTAAATCAACTATAGTGTGTTTTGTTATATTCCACATCTTGTTCGCTTTCTTTTCTAGAGAAATTTATTTATTCTAAAGGTGGACATAGAAGTTATATCATTTTAACGTTTGTCCAATTCCAATCCTGATAAAACAGGTTTCAGGATGACACTGTTTGGCTTACTGTCAAATTATTTGTAAATATACTGTTATATAGTTATGAATTCTTCACTTTTCAGAAGTATTTTTGTGCACCGTTACATCACACTGTTCAAAATGAAAAAGAAGAATTATTAAAATATTATATTAATGATTAATGTCACTTATTTGGAAATGAATTTCAAATGCAATAGCATTCATGTGATATATTTAAAGTAGGCTAAAGATTTTAGACCACGAGTGCAGTGTACAGCTGCTGTGAATGGGGCAATTACAGTGCCTGGAAATATCTCTGCCAATGAGTAGTGACAAAAATACAACAAAAAGTCTAACAGTTTAGGCTACTGCTCATGACACCAACAACACACCTTTGTGCAGCAGCAGTTGTACTGTACAGTGTCACTGGACCTATTTAATTTGGCCAACAGACCATTCAACTCCGACAGGTTATGTTTGTTTGCGAAGCCATTTTCTGAGTGCCTAAGGGCTGTCAAAATGGCTGAAAAACTAAATTCAAATTTTGTACTTAAATATTATCAATATTCGAATTATATTCTAATTTAAAAGGCATAATTTCAGTTGGGGGGGGGGGTTTGGCTTCTCTCCTGAGGCCACAAGAGGGTGCATCGAGCAAAATATTACTAATGAACGTATCTTCAAAGCAATAAAATAACACTACTATCTTTGAAAAAAGTGCATAATGTTTCAAATAATATTTATAAACCATAGGCTATATAATTAATTAAGTTGCTTAAACAATTAGAAACAAAACAGCATCATGTATGTATGTATATATAGTTTAATACAAAGGACCGAAAACCAATCACAGAGTACTTTTTAAAAACATGAGATGCAGTGGGATGGGGGGGGAAACGCCATAAATTCTCGAGACATGTTTTTAAAAGTTGAACTTACATTAATTTTACATGGTTTGCAACGTTTTTGCATTCGAATGTGGATTTTTATTTTAAATTCGACAAATATTGGAAATTAAAAAAAAAAAATTGACCTAGTGCCTATCACTAATCATTATTGCATGAAAATATTTATTTTCAAGATTGGACAAGATTAAACTTTTCCACTAATAAGGAAGTCCCTCAATAGGGAGAATGTTTTGGGATATGCTTCTTTTGTAAAAAAAAAAAAAAAAAAGGTCCAAAATGAAAACATTTTGTTAATCCCTGCACAGGGGAGACTTTATGTTGTCAGCAAACAAAAGATAAAAAGGTACGTATATCGGTATAATATGAAAAATATTGGCATATCAGAAATGCTAAAGTTCAATAATGTGCATCCCTACTTTGCATTGTTGTATAATTATCATTATATAATTTTCTAATTTACATTAGATGTTATATAGTTGATGTCTGTTAATAACAAGTAATCTTTCATTTATTTGCCTGAGGCACAATTAAATTCTTCACCTTTTTAGTTTCAGAGAAACAACAGTTTCCCTTTTCAGATGATAATGTAACTCTGCCGTAGCAAAACCCAACTTAATCTCTTGCATTTTATGCATCTTATGCACTTTATTCGTTTATCATTCATGTTATTCATTTAGTTGTGGAAGGAGTCATCTGACACCTTCACACACACTTGAAGTGACCAAAACCCAAAACATATTTTGGTGCTACATGTGAGAACCTTTACACAGAGAATTGGGATACTTTTTGGGATAGACCAGGCCTGTTAAAAAAAGACAGCTTCCATCCTTCATGAAAAGGTACGGCTGTCTTTTCTTGGAATCTGTGTAATAAATCTTAGTGTATTTCTCACTAGTGCCCTGGCCAGGAAACACAGACTGGCTTAACCGACTGCCTGCTAGCTGCCTTGAGGCATCACAGATTTCATATAAATCACCTCACACAGAGACTGTCACATAGATTTCATCAGATAGAGACTGTCTGTTCTGTTCCTCAAACAATTAAAAAACAACACTACAATATCAATGGCCCTACAATATTAAAATCCACAAGAAGAGGTAGAGTCTTTTCACATTTATCTCCTAAACATTAGAACAGCATTTCTGGCATAATTTAGGAGTCAGACACATGGTATCAGTCCAGAATAAACACTAATTTCTTCAGCCAAGCACACACCTAACTTATGTCTCAAAGTTATGTTGCATTAGTCAGGTCTGCCAGAATCAAAAACAATTCTCTGGATTTGAACTGCACAGCAAAATCAGCAATGTTAAATCTGTTCTCTCCAGTGAATCTGCTTGTTAACAGCAGATGTCATCACCAATGGTCTACTGTAAACTACTAAATGAGTGGTACATGTTTGCATGTTTTTTTTATTATCATTGTAATATGGTCCTTTAGGTTCACTTATAATGTTAATACGGTTTCTTGCACACACACACACACACACACACAAAACAGTTACATATTTGCAAAAATGTATTATTTTTAACCTTCGTTGGCTCTGTGTACAATTATATTGCTGCAGTCTGCTGCTGTCATATCCAATATAGTTGGCTGCTCCATCTTTCATTTAAAAGTTTCTTTGCAAACTCTCTTTTACACTGACTTGTTTTGGATGTCCCTCTTACTTAACCCAGCTGAACTAACCCATCAGCTGATTCGTAGTTTACCCGATGATTTGAGCTGCATGTGTCCAATAAGGTAAATATCTAGTCCAGGAACAGTTCGAAAACTTCTACTCTAGTCAATCAAGGATGAAAAAAGTAGTAATTATCCTTATAATCTAATCATTATCCTTTCACATTGCTTTTCACATATTGAGCATCCTCTACCCCAGATACAGCTTTTGACCAGACTTGCAAACACCGGTCATATCTGAAGCATTAATGAATGTGGGTGAAGAATCCCCAAACACGATCAGGCATAGACTGCATCAGCCAACTGCAAACATTGTAGCTAGCAGGCACTCAAGGTCAAGCAGACAGCGGCATTCTGCTCCGAGCGCAGCTGAGCCCAGCACTCTGACAAGTGGGTGATTCCACGATCAGAAACATTAGCAGCACGACAACAACTGCATGCTGCTTGCCTCAAGCAACAGTTTCTGATGTAAACAGGGAACTTCAGAACATTCCAATGAAGCATAAGAACATTGCAAACCAAATTAATATTAATTTGGGGGAAGAATGATTGATGTATGAATGATATAAGAATGAGGAGCAGTCAGAACTCTTTTAAGTCTTTAAAACACTTGCAAGACTGAAAGCTCAGTCATTTATCAGTGGACCACTTCAATCTGGAGTTAAAGACCATCAGATGTTTAAAATACAGATCACAATCCTCCCAAGATTTTGAATAGACAACTAAACAACATAAAATGTAATTTACTAGAGGAGTTGTTCTCAACCGCACTGGCACCATCCGCCACAAATCTATGGAAATAATAATTCAATGACAAATACATTTTAACGGTCACTTGTTGCCACTTACTGGCGTAAAGATGTAATCAATACCATCTTCGTTTGTCGATTAATTTCAAAAAGTGTTATACTCTATTTTGAGCTCTACCGACATTGGTAATTATTGTGATTAGTTGACTTTTTATAACAGAAATAACCACATGGTTGACAAGACTGTTTGTAAAGCTATTTTCATATATGACAACTGCTTTTTTATGGGTTAGCGGGAACGCTAACATTAATTGTAATGTTCTGGTGTGTTCATATTTTCAAAGGTTTGACAAAACCCAAGCTGTGACAAATGACATGTAGAACCAGCCAATTTAAGTCACATGTTTTTGACTTATCTATCTCTTTTGTGGAATTATGTTTTACTCGCTCTCAGCTATCATGTCTGTTGCCATTTATCCTTCTCCATTAGTTGGCTCCTGATTGCTCATTGCCATTAGAGATGCACCGATCAAATGGCCAGGGACCGGAATCAGCCGATTTTCCACATGATCGGCTCAGACCAGTCTGCCGATTCCGAGCCGGTCTGTTTTGACGTCTTACGGCGACTGATCATGTATTTATGTCATGCCAGACGAGGCTCGCGCAGCCTGAGCGAGTAAAGAGTAGTAAAAAAAAAAAAAGACATTTATAATATATGATTTAGGTAAGCAACATTGCACGACAAAAATGGTTCAACACGATTGCAATGTGATTTTATACAATAATAGTTCAATAAACAAGAAGTTAAAATTAAGTGACTTACAATTTAGACACAATGTTTTTGCTCAATTTTGCTGATGAAAATAGTTCCAATCAAAGCCACAGCAGAACTGTCTCCGAGCAACACAGCGGTGTTTCGTTACTGAAAGAATCCACATTTTTGAACGAGTCAAGTGAGTCAATGATTCAGTAACCCATTCATAAAGACAGTAGTCACTTGCCTCGTTTCTGAATGAATCAGCCGTTTGAACGAATCCGTTGCAGGGCTCGCAAAATTTCAAAATCCCCTACTCTTCAGATTTTGGTAGCCCGAAAATGTATTTAACTAGCCCAAATAAAAAAAGTACAAATAGAAAATCAGATAGGAGTTTAAATGTCAATCAAAAATATTTTCAATACACAAATATCAACAGATATGAAGGAAGGAATTTTATTTCACTATTTACAGTGTATCTGCAGAATTTTAAAAAATAAATGTAAGGCAATTTATGACCCATTTTAAGAGCTGCACAAGTAAAATGAACACAGTATGAGTGGAGTTGGACAATGTCTGTGGTAACATACAGTACTGAGCCATAAAATTACATGATTTACAGTTCAGATACAGGTTTTCACAAAAAAAAAAATCTTATACAACAGCATTTCAGCCTTTAGACTATTTTTATGAAAATGGATAAATCAAGGATATAAATTATTATGTTAATTTAAAACGTATAAATATTACTGTCTTAATTGTTTAGATTTTTAGAAGGCACTCTATTTACATTTACAACTCCATGTGTTTGCTGCGTAAAAACACGAGTTGATCTTTGCATTGATCTGACCATAAACAGCAAGAAAGGCTTATTGGAAATGCAAATTAATTCTCTGCCACGAGGTGGCGCTTTAGGAGCACTAAAATATTGCGGTTTCCCCGGTAACGGCTGTACACAAAGCAGCTCCGCGCTCATAAACGCTGCTTTATCAGGAATTATAGGTAAAATGAAATTAAAATGGCAACGACACGTTTCTGAGGAGTCGGTTCCCTTCAGATACATTCAAATAAAGACATCCGCGCCGCGTTTTGACTTGAAACGTGCAGCGCTCATATTTATTCAATGACATCATTGCCTTTTGAAGTTTAATCCAGCCGTATAGCGACTCTTGTCTTTCCGTCTCCAACTGTAAGACCTCTTGAAATTATAATTAAGACATTTCTTATACAATTTAACGTATTTCAAACTTTTTATGGCCTTAAGTTTGATACAACTCACTTTAGGAGGGAGGGAGATCTGCAGGGAGATCTGCATTTAAGATAGCCCGTCGGGCAGAGTGGTGATGCATTTTGGTAGCCCGACTGGAAAACACGTCGGGCTAGCGATTTTGCGAGCCCTGTGTTGAATGAAGGACTAAATGACTCACTCATTCAAACAGTCATGTGCCGCCACCTACTGGTTTTGTTTCATATTTAAAACTATCATTGCATTTTTTCCCAACATATTTTTGTTTAAAAAATATTTAAAACAATCTTATAAAATTCTTTATGCATTCCAAATTTTGCAATGTATGCATTTATGGCACCTTCATCAAACAGTCTGTGTAAATACATCTAATGCTACTTCAGATGCAGCTTCTGTGTTTCCTACAGTGTAAATTTGGAGTTTGTTGTCACTGATTTCATTTGTGATTATTATTACTCACTAACATTGAAGGTTAGTGAAAAATGACAATTTAAGAAATAGTGGGAAATAACATCTGTTTTGTTAAATAGTACCTCTTTTCTAGTCACAGAGCACTTTATTTTCAGAGTTGTTTAAAGTCCCCCTGTAGTCAAATATTTTATCCCTTAAAACTTAGTTTTAAGGAGAAAATACTCAGCAATGGTGTTGATTAATAGATTGGCACATGGTTTGTCTAAAAGCATATTAAAAACACCACATAGACAAATAAACAACATAAAAAACTTGATTTTCACTACAGGGGGACTTTAAGTGAGAGATTCTATTTTCAATTTAGTCTTAGTCTTAATCCCGTGGTAAAATGTCCTTGATAGTTTTTATCATATTTAGTCAACCTTATCCTATTTAATTTTAGTCAAGTTTTAGTCGACTAAAAGTCTCAACATTTTAGTCTAGTTTTAGTGCAAGAAAATCTAAAGTATTTTAGTCTAGTTTTAGTCAATGAAAACTTGACATTTTAGCAATAAGATTATTATTAATTAACCGTACAACAGTATTAATTTTGGCAGCCATTTTTTATTTAGTCTTAGTCTTACTCAAATGTACATTTTAGTAATCATATTTAGACAACCTTGTCCTGTTTTTGTTTATTCAATGAAATGTATGAGCATTTTATTCAGGTTTTAGTTAATGAAATCTTAGTCACATTGATAAAAATTATTTTTTTCTCAAAACTATAATCGTAATGATTGTTGTCATTTGTATTGCACTTTCACCAGTAAGCACAAATCAATAGAATGTGGACATAGGCTATACATGGTGTATTTTATTATAGGCTTTTTATTACGGTATATAAATTAATACCAAAGACTTATGCAATCTCTCGGTCTACATTATGAAAACAGCTAAAACAAACAAAAAATATTGTAACAGTGAAATTAGTAATTCCACTAATTCCAAATTGCAATAGCCTATTTCTCTATTAAAACAACAGCGGTTGAGTAAGTGCATTTACTCAGCGATCACAATCGCAAACAATATAGTCGAGGTCTCATGACAGAACACAGACCGGCTGATTGATGCTTTCATTTAGATCGCTAAACTCCAGCTTGTTTGTCGGTGTTTTAAGATTATTGGTGTGGCACTTCCGCAACGAGGAGCGAGCGCGTGCTCATGGTTGCCAGATTGCTTAAATTAAGCAAAACACCGGGCAGAAAATGTATCCTTGTAACAGCGAAGCTCTGATTCAGGGATTTTAACTCTTGATATCCGGCAACCGCACTCATGAAAGCTAGCCTAGCAGAGGCGTGTAGAGCAGTCCGCAATAACATTTTGTCTCCTTTTTTTGACGAAAATAAAAAGAGGTTTTTGGTAAAGTTTTTATCTTTTTGAATACATTTTAGTCTCGTCTCATTTCATCAATGAAATTGCATGTTGGTATAGTCTTAGTTATCGTTTATTGACCTTATTATCGTCTCGTCTTCGTCTCATCTTAGTCATGGGAAAAAAAAATTTGTTTTCATGATGAACATTTTTCGTCATAGTCTTTGTTAACGAAATTAACACTAGTGAGAGAACATCTGTAACTTTGTCCAAATTGGGGGAATTGTAATGTTTGTAGGGTATCAGAGATAAGACTTGATCAGATTGGTGTTGAACAACCCAAAGAGCTAAATTCTACAAAGAGGCTCAGGATAACAACACAACATCATAAATCTGTCCAGATCCTAGCGCCAGCCAGTCTGAAGCAAGTCTAACCAACCAACTCCACAGTTTGAACAGCTTGCAACATTAACACAAAAGAACATTTATTGAAAATCACCAAGTCAGGAAGGAGATTGTCAATTTTGGGGCAAGTAACCAAGATTAATGGTCAAAGAGATGACCATCACATGTAAATCCATCATAGTAATCACAAGCTACAGACTTTCTTTGGATTGACTTCCCCCCACCTAGGAGACAAGAACCAGACTGAGATTCCCTCTAGTCCCCTTTTGACCTCTGCTACAGAACAAACCCTCACGTTCACAAGATAATGTCTAATTGGTCAAGACACCATTTGGGATGTGTCCAACAGCCCGTTTAAATACTCAGGACACCATCAAATTATGCTTTTAGCCATGCTTTTTGCCTTGTCGGCTTTTAGCCGCCGCTTTTAGTCATTGCTTTTTGCTTTAGGATTTTAGCCATGCTTTTTGCCCGTGAATTCTTCGAGCGCCGTTCCAGCGTGCTCTGGCCGCAACGCAGTGTCTCCGAGTTCACCTCGAGTCTGTGACCGCCTCAAAATCTTCAGCCAACACCCAACCATTGGCTTCCCAAGACGTCACTTTGAACGACAACTGGACTTCCAGCCAATCAACAAACTTGGGTAACCCCTTTCTGCAATGAGGACAACAAGGGAACCCCCTAAACAAGCAACGCAAGTACCTCCAGATTCTAGCTGAACTGGTGCATTTAATATAAATTTTAGCTTCATTGAGGAACTCAATGCGAGGGTTACTTAAATGATTGATGGTTATTCAGGTCTATGCAATTGCACATAACCATGAGGAGAAACACCACCTAGTCTCGTCAAACTTTACTCTTTTCTTTCTTTTACTTTAGTTTCTTTTCTTTTCCGTTGAGAGTTTCGTGTTATGAGTTAAGTTTTGCCACAACGCCGTGTGTCCGAGTTCACTTCGAGTCTGTGACCACCTCAAAACTTCAACCAGCCCACAACTCTGCATCTTCAGCCAACACCCAACCATTGGCTTCCCAAGATGTCACGTCAATGACTACTGAACTTCCAGCCAATCAGCAACCTTGGGAAACCCCTTTCTGCAACGATGACAAGGGAACCCCCTAAACAAGCAACGCAAGTACCTCCAGATTCTAGCTGAACTGGTGCATTTAATATAAATTTTAGCTTCATTGAGGAACTCAATGCGAGGGTTACTTAAATGATTGATGGTTATTCAGGTCTATGCAATTGCACATATTGCTATAAACTTGGGATTTCATATATTCATTCTCTTAAACTCATACTTTCTTCACTTTTTCTCTTTCTGCAACTTGTGTGAATGTATGAGTGTGTATGGTGTGTTCGTGTGTTAGACTAGTTTATATGTCTTAGATTTATCTAATAAAGACTTATTTATATTGACAAGAGAAGTATCTTGTGTTTTGTGCTTAAAAGTTAATGTCTTAAACTGCCGATCTTGTTACTGTGCTAATAAATAGTGTTTTCACCTATCAGTGTTTTACCGATCACTATCGGCCTATAATCATGTTGGGATGTTTGATCGGCGATCTCTAAAAAGGCCGATCTCCAAAATCCGATCTCAAGCAGATGACGCTACCGTGAGAGTTTTGGCACGACATGCAGCGGCACCGTCTCTGTCCAGCGCGGGTGAAATAATATTTCTTCATTAAATAACTTTTTTCCGCGCTCATGTTAACGGATTAAAGCATTCACTGCACACAGCTGTGGCCCGGCAATGCGTTCAGGAGCGGTGCGTCTGCACTGCAGCAGTGCAGAGATCGTTTCCGCACCGAGTCTATTGCTGCGATGCAAGCGCTGAATTAAAGTGACAGCACATTGTTTGCAGTAAATATGAAGTCACCTAAGAGAGGAATTCCCCCCATTTTCAAAAATGAAATTCAGGCCCTGAATAAATGTCTAAAAATCCTGATTGGAGTATCACTATAAATAGTTATAAATGATAAATAGAAGGCTTTAAAAAGATCGGTATTGGTGATCGGTATCGGCATATACTGCTGTCTGTGATCGGCGATCGGTGATCGGCCTCAAAAATCCTGATCGGAGCACCCCTAATTTTGGATATTAATATCCATGCAGTGTTGATGTTGTATGTCTCGTTCAATGAATCGCCGGCCGACTCAGTGATCAGCCGTAAAACAGTGATTCTGTCTAAATTCCCTATAAAATCTTAAATCTCATGTTTCCCTTACGTTTAATAATTTTTTATTATGTAAATACATTTTTGCATTAAAAAAGCATAGATTTTTGTTTGTATATGCTGTCAATTCTAGTTTTTAGAAAGAAAATCAGAATCGGCAAAAATCGGTATCGGCAGGTCACACTTACAAAAAAATCGGAAATCGGAATCGGCCAAGAAAATTGCAATTGGTGCATCTCTAATTGCCATCTTATTTCACTGAGCAGGTAGCTTTTCTCACACTGTATTTTGGGCACTGTATTTTGATGCACCGGAAAAGATTGAAAACTTTAAATGATTAATCGTGCAGCTCACTCACCCAAAGAAACTTCATGCAGGAGGACTATATCTACTTCTCCTTTCATCATCCTTCAGCAGTGTGTGCAAATCCACTCAGCCTGAATGACACACACACCTGGTCAGTGTCTGAATGACCACATGACTTCTCAAGGAAGTCCTTGTGGGAAGTTCTCCCACAAGGACAACAGCACCACACAGCCTCAACAACCACTGCTCACGGCTACGATAGCAGCAACATTAACAAATGTTTACAGAACAAGCAGGATGTTTACAGAACCAGTGTGCATTTCTCTATATCTGTTCTGTTAAAGGGTTAGTTCACCCAAAAATTAAAATTAGCTTGTGTTTTACTTACCCTCAAAGCATCCTAGGTGTATATGACTTTCTTCTTTCAGACGAATCCAGTCTGAGTTATATTAAAAATTGTCCTGGCTATTCCAAGCTGTTTAATAGCAGTCAGTGTGTGTTGCAGTTCAACACAGAACAAAGGCCTCCTGTAGCGAATCCATGAGTTTTTGTAAGAAAAATATCCATATTTCAAACGTAATAAACACTTTTCTCTCACTTCCGCTGACTGTCATACACTGAAGCATTTCCGGCAGATGACGCAGCACGTCGGCGTTGTGTGATTAATGACGAATGCGGAGAGAGAACAAAACAAAACACCGGTCACGAATTAGAAGTACAAACCAAAGATTTGCAAAGAAAAATGTTGGAGGATTTTGATATAAACCAAGAGGAGACTGGTTTTCCTTTGCTAAAGTAAGAAAACTTTGCTTCCTTTGCTCCTATTAAACAAACTCGCGAGACTAGCATTCTTCAGAGGTCACACGCCTTCCACCGGAACGGATCCGCGTATGATAGATAACGGAAGTGAGAGAAAAGTGTTTATTACGTTTGAAA
>NW_015549698.1:450039-451341 GCF_001515605.1 Sinocyclocheilus anshuiensis | reverse complement strand
GCTGCGAGGGTAAGTAAAACACAAGCTAATTTTCATTTTTGGGTGAACTAACCCTTTAATTTAAGTTCCATTAAGTAAGTCTAAGGCCCTTTAAAGCATTATGGCAAACCTATCTAACCTGCTGCCTATCAAGCTGCGTTCACACTACCAGCAACACACAGCGACAAAGTAGCAAAATACCATTAATTTCAATAGAGAAATGGTGATTTCGGCGACACGAGCGACAGTGACCGCTAGTGACAGGATGTAGGCTTGTCCAGTGACGCAACAAAATTGAGATATCTTTAGCTTTATGCAAATGAAGAGCAACTTACGGGAGCAACAGCCAAAAGAAGTGAAGTCAGTGGAGCACACAAGATGCTTCACTACATTCTCTAGTGGAGTGTCGAGGCAAGATGGAGGAGAAGTTCATTTTAGCGATCAGCGAATTTCCTATAATTTATGATATGTCTCCGTGTACATAGTGGTACTTTCCATGAATCGTTTCGTGAACCTAAACAGACTGGCGCTTTTGCCGTAGATAAGTGACAAAGATGGCAAAGAGCACTCACTGTTTCTCGTTCATCTTTAATATTAAGCATTTTATGTATTAATTTAATTTATATTTAGTCGTTTCCTTCCAAACTGCTTGTTTGCAGTGGCAAAAAAAAAAAAAATGTTATTGTGTACAACATGGAGTAACATCCGTTTATGTCATTAATAAACATCACTAAACAATAATAAATTATACTGTTAAATTTGCACTTTTAAACATCCTCTCACTTAAAAATAAATCAATTTTAGTTAATGGTAATTACTTGTCCTTGGAATACCTGATTATTGTGCTAATGGGTGCTCCACATATTATATTTATCATTATGCACTGGCCTCTAAATTCTCTCTGGCCTGTTATCAGCATTTTAATATTCACATAGACAATGCTAGAATCAATTCTGCACAAGAACTCAAAACTGTTTTAAACAATTTGGATTTGACTCAGCATGTACATGGAGCCACACACAATAACTTTATACATTTACTTATCAGTAAGAGTCTAAACATTTAATCTGTTGTCATTACGGATGCAGCACTACCTGATCATTTCTGTGTTGTCTGTACAGTGTGTGTATAATTATTAGGCATGTTGATATTCTGGTCATATTTTTTTTCCAAGCACATTTGACCAATTTCAAACCACATCAATCTTAATAACTACTATTATTTTTGTATTTAATCATTTAGAAGTGATATATAAGTGTACATGAAGGCTGGAAATAAAAAACTCCTTATTAAGGTGTGCAGAATTATTAGGCAGGTTTTCTT
>NW_015549698.1:440915-449563 GCF_001515605.1 Sinocyclocheilus anshuiensis | reverse complement strand
CGAACATCTGGGTTGTGCTGTTCTGTTGTAAATAAATCTTAACCAATGATTCCTAATTGCATCTACTTCCAGAAGGCCAAATAAAGTGCTTTTGCTTTCGCACTGAATCACACAGCGTCTCTCTGACATGGCTGCATCAACACTACTGCTGTTCCTGAAACCACGCCTTCTTTCTTTGCGTGCACATTTGGGCGGCATCATGCTAATATTTCCACATAGTGATGTAGATATGTGGGGACGTGTTAGAACGAGCCGTTTTAGGTAGGCGTGGTTGACTCTTAACTTTTATAAAGAATATCTCTTTGGATTTGAGACTTTAGTCTTTGCAACTTTACAGATCTTCTTTATGCACCAAGAGCTTGTAACACTTCAAAGAGAAAGGAAAAATTGAAATTGCATCATATGACCCCTTTAATAACTACTATTAATTTTGTATTTAATCATTTATAAATGATATATAATTGTCCATAAAGGCTGGAAGTGAAAAACCTCTTATATTCAGGTGTGTATAATTATTTGGCATGTTTTCTTTTACATATAAAATGAGCCAAAAAGAGATTTAACTCAGACTGAAAGTCAAAATACCACTCTTTCAAGAATTTATCTTCCAGAATCTGGCAGTAAGTTTTGGGAGTTCATTTTTTAGTCCATCTCCTATCCTGAAAAGTTTGGCAGAGATGGACTAAAAATTAACTCCCAAAACTTACTGCCAGATTCTGAAAGATAAATTCTTGAAAGAGTGGTACAAGAGGATGTGGTGCTGGTCCTTCAAGAGTCATTCTCAACTTATCTGTCTATAAAGCCTATAAAAATCGGTCTTCATGTATTTCACAACACTTCAGCATGTTATTCTTATTAAGTGAGGGTCATTTTTTAGGATTTTTTTACCCAAACAAAGTCTCTGAGAACCTGAAACAATGCACTTCTGGGGCCTCATTTCTAAAATCTAAGGCAACATTCATATTTATTAAAACGGTCTTTGACGTGGAAAAGTACTTACCGCCACGTCAGGGTCTGAGCGGGCGTACGCACTTTTCCTTGTGGCAAAGTCAGAGTACTGCAGCTATTTGAACATCTAAGCTGCAATAATAATTAAAGCGGTGTACGTGCAAGCACCGAATTCATCATAAACAACAAAGATGCAGTGTAAGAGATTAATTGTGCAGTGTAGTCAGATTTTTTATTATCGGGAGTTTTTGCGAGATTAAACTGACCTTTTTAGTAGCCTAGTGTTGAGAGTTTATTCCATGTTGTTTTTTTATTATTTTGTTTTACAAGAGAACTTGCGAACTCTTGATTTACTACTAATGCATTAAATAGAAAAAAGGATGGTTCACTTTTTATAAGATGACTGAAAATTTTACTTGAATTCGTAGTTTATTCATTTGGAAACCTAATTGTTTTATAATTACTATTAGGCCTATTATTATTATTTCTGTTGTTTCTAGAAGTAGTAATTTTGATAATAGCCAATTGAAAAAATATAACCACACACACATTGTTTGTCCACAGAATAATTAAACATTATTAAATAAAAAGCATCCCCGCACGAACCTTTACCTCTGCCAGCAGGACCTCAATTTCAGACTCAGTAAAGTTTTTTTTTTTCTTTGTGCTCATCATTCTCAAGCATAGAAATTCGGATATTGGCGTGTGCTCTTTTATATGGTAATGATATTAATTAGGGGGCATTTACAAGGCGGAGATCTGACACCAGTCAGCTGCGCACAATTTCAAGATCATTTGCTATTTATAAAGGTCACATCTGAAAGAGAGGCGCACGCACGTGTTTTTGAGCGCATGTTTGTTTTCTCTGAATCGCACTTACGCACTTTTGAGAAATGATCTTAGAACAGATTTAGGACGGTTTATACGCAACATTTTATAAATGAGGCCCCTGGAGACTCCGGGAAGGTTGCAGTTCTGGAAAATGGTGGCACTGGAGACTGGTGGTTAATGGTTCCTGATGGTTTCACACCTAATTCTTCACCTTAATTCTTAATTCTTTTGCAGTTAGCATGTGTCTTTTCTTCTCCACATGTTGAGCAATGAGCATTTCGCTGTCCAAAGGTTATGCCTTAACTTAGCAAATTCTAGTATTGCATCCTTCTCATGGGCATTTAATAATTTTTGACTTTCAGTCCGAGTTAAATCTCTTTTTTGGCTCATTTTATCTGTAAAAGAAAACATGCCTAATAATTCTGCACACCTGAACATAAAAGGCTTTTCACTTCCAGCCTTGATGGACAATTATATATCACTTATAAATGATTAAATACAAAATGAATAGTAGTCATTAAGATTGATGTGGTTTGGAATTGCTAAACTGTTCTTGGGAAAAAATATGACCAGAATATCAACGTGCCTAATAACAACAATGTGTGCAGCACTGTATTCTGCACACTGATCTCTCCTACGACTGAATCCAGATCTGTCTCGGTCAGAAAGAGAGAATACTAGTGTGCTATTTTTGAAGGCTTTATCATCAGCCCCAAGCATATCTGCAGACTTTGTTTATTTTCTCCTTGATTCCATTAACTCAAAAGTTACAAATGTTATTGATGACATTGTAAGTCAGGAAGAAGACTGGCAGACATAAACCACTTTGGAGAAACACAACAAGCTAAACGCATGACGGACGACAAAACTTGCAATAACATATAGAAGAGACCTTCTTTTCTAACAGTATTCTTCTATATATGCAAACATTTTAGTATGAGGTTATTTCATTACAGTTAAATCCATCTTTGCAGATGCAGCACATAAAGGGTGCCCTGGCACAAAATTTGTAAATGAAATGTACTTAGTATGTTTCTACTAGTGCTGTCAAAATTAGCGCATTAATGCAGGCGATCAATTTTTCCAGTTTAAATGGAGCTAGGGTTGGCCACCCCACTCACAACTGCTGCTTCTGTCTCTTTTTTCTTGACAAGAATTGCATTTATTTAGACGAAGAATGTCTTTACGACCACATCAAACAGGAAACTTTTCAGAGGCGCACTCCACTTCGCCTCAGCGTCAGGCGCTAGTCAAACGAGCGTGGAAACGGTACTGGTGATGAGAGAGCTTCAGTAGAACAACAGTGAACTGTGGTCAGATGAGATATTGTCAGGCCATATGTCGGTAAAAACAAATTTTCACCTTGTAGCATGCGCAACTGACGATTCTCTGTCAACCAATCAATGTTCTGCAGTGAGTCTAGCTCCACCCTTTAGGTACAGGACTACTGTGCTAGGTACCCCAATGGAAGGGTCCCAAAAAATTGGTACGGTACAGTTTGCTATTTTGGTACCATTCTAGGGCCGGGCAGTATATTGAGTTTGTACGATATATTCTTTATTGTCGATGCGGTATGAGGCAATACCGTTTATATCGATATACAGTAGTTTGCATTTCCATCTTCCATTATTTGCATTAACCCTTTTTCACACAAGTCCACCTCAAGCGAGCGTAAAAACTTTTGTGCAAATTAAGGGATTTTTATTCGCAATTTGGTGTTTACATCACTCATTTCTGATGCGATATTACAAAATGCGTATAAAAACAGGGTGATGGAAACATAACTACTGTTTTGGACCGCAGCCTTAAGCATGCAAGTAAAGAAAGATGCGTAGATGTTTGATACCTAAGTTTCCTGGCCCACTGCTTGTCTAGTCTGCAAGCGGTTTTACCCATAGTACTGTACATAAACCTCTGTCTCTTACCGAATTGAGTTTTTGGTTGGTGAGCAGTAGGTTGATCATCTCCTTCAACAGATCATCCACTTTGCTGAAGTACTGCCCTGAACACCCGTGCTGTGTTCCTCCTCGACTCAGGGTCTGTGCCACCACTTGTGTGGCATGATGCAGCTGCTCTGGGTGATGCAGAGGCTGTCCAACATGGGCCTGCCGGAAAACCTCCACCACAGAATCCAGCAGCTGCACTACTGAATCCCAGACCTCATCCCCACCACGACACAGAGATGACTCATAGCCTCTGCTCAAGCCACTCAGACAGCGTAGGAACTGCATGTGTTTTAACAGCCTGTGATCCTGGTGCCATTTCTTGTTCTGGAGGGAAAAGTTCTGACTGTTTGGAGGAGTCGGAGGCAAGCATGGTCCCTGAACACCATATATCTGTGTTTGTGAGCTGTTATCAGTGTCACAGCCAGAGTCGCCCTTTAACTGCTGTGGGTCGTCCTGAGAGAGTTCTTTGGCAATCTCTTGACCTGTGAATGCAAAACACAGACATAATCAGACAGTGTCCAGAGTAGACATCTAGGGCCTCATTTATAAAATGTTGCGTATAAACGGTCCTAAATTTGCTCTAAGATCATTTCTCAAAAGTGCGTAAGTGCGATTCAGAGAAAACGAACGTGTGCACAAAAACACCTGCGTATACGCCTCTCTTCCAGATGTGACATTTATAAATCGCAAATGATCTTGAAATTGTGCGCAGCTGACTGGTGTCAGATCTCCCCCTTGTAAACGCCCCCTAATTAATATCATTACCATATAAAAGAGCACACGCCAATATCCAAATTTCTATGCTTGAGAATGAAGAGCACAAAGAAAAAAAAACTTTACTGAGTCTGAAATTGAGGTCCTGCTGGCGGAGGTAGAGGTTCGTGCGGGGATGCTTTTTATTTAATAATGTGTAATTATTCTGTGGACAAACAATGTGAGTGTGGTTATATTTTTTCAATTGACTACTATCAAAATCACTACTTCTAGAAACAACAGAAATAATAATAATCTCGCAAAAACTCCCGATAATAAAAAATCTGACTACACTGCACAATTAATCTCTTACACTGCATCTTTGTTATTTATGATGAATTCGGTGCTTTTATTATTATTGCAGCTTAGATGTTCAAATAGCTGCAGTACTCTGACTTTGCCACAAGGAAAAGTGCGTACACCTGTTCAGACCCTGTCGTGGCGGTAAGTACTTTTTCACATCAAAGACCGTTTTAATAAATATGAACATTGCCTTGGATTTTAGCGTACGCACACTCTAAGATCAAATCTGTGCGTACGCACATTTTATAAATGAGGCCCCTAAACTCATGTTTTACAACTGACCGTTTGCAAAGACCCGCCCTCCTTACTGTTGCTATCCCGACAAACAATGCAGCTCTCACACTACACTCATGTTCTCACGCAGTGAAAAATACATCGCAGAGCAAAGAGGAAACTGGCAACGTGCAAACAGACAATACAGAGCATGTTACTTCTGGTATGATACAAGGTCTCCCCACTGGGCAAAGTTACGTCCAGTGGATGTCTTTTTGAAGTCTTTGCACACGTTGAAAAGACGTCCACTGAGGAGCCAGAATGAACGTTTTTATGACGTCTTTTTTTGACGTATTCTGCGCGTCCGATATAGACATTCATGGAACCTCTGTACAAGGTTAAAGACTAGTTCAAATGTGGTCAGTGGACATTTTTAACATAATTTAAGGTTAATTTAGACATAATTTATACTGTTTCTGGACCAAATAAACACTCTCAGGATGCATTAGATTTAAACTCATGTTATTTCAATGCAATTTCCATTTGTAATGGCAAAGCAACTCACAGACACTGTGTTTGTACAAAAATCAAGAAAATACAAATCTTTATGAGATCATTAAATGATCAAATAACTGATGATTGAGCATTTGGTAAAATCAACTGCAAATCAAAGACATTAAATCTCTCAAGATCTCAGCAGAGGAGGATCAAACCTCCACAAACAGCAGCACCAGCTTCACTCATTAGATTGACTTTATTTCTGTCAGACATCTAGAGAAGCTCTTATTGAGAATTAACAGAGGTTTAGATGTTGCTATTTGTTTAATTTGAAGTCACCATTGTGGTGGACAGTGTTTGCTTTAGTTGGGATCTTGGTCCTCGTACTTCTTGTGTTAGCTTTTCTTTGGCTGCTGTAACTGTGTTTTTGTGAAACACAGTTGTTGTGGCAGAAAAAGCTGAAATCGATAGTTAACATTTTCCTGTTAATGATGACAAAATTATCACAAAATTATCATCTAATGTTGTTTTTTAACTATGTGTTTATATTTATGGATAAAAGGCATGCACACAAAATATTTTGAGCAAGCACATCATGTAGTCACATGTAGCTGATAACACCTGATCTCGCGTTATTTTGGCTTCCTTTGCCACAACTATTGTGTTTCACAAAGACACAGTTACAACAGCCAAAGAAAAGCTAACACATGAAGTATGAGGATTGAGGACCAAGATCCCAACTAAAGCAAACACTGTCCACCACAATGGTGACGTCAAATGAAACAAATACCAACATCTAAATCTCTGTTAATTCTCAATAAGAGCTTCTCTAGATGTCTGACAGAAATAAAGTCAATCTAATGAGTGAAGCTGGTGATGCTGTTTGTGGAGATGTTTGATCCTCCTCTGCTGAGATCTTGAGAGATTTAATGTCTTTTATTTGCAGTTGATTTTACCAAATGCTCAATCATCAGTTATTTGATCATTTAATTATCTCATAAACTTCAACACTGTTTCAGTGAAGATTCTTTTATTTTCATGATTTTTGGACAAACACAGTGTCTGTGAGTTGCTTTGCAATTACAAAAACATAATTTAAGGTTAATTTAGACATAATTTATACTGTTTCTGGACCAAATAAACACTCTCAGGATGCATTAGATTTAAACTCATGTTATTTCAATTAAATTTCCATTTGTAATTGCAAAGCAACTCACAGACACTGTGTTTGTCAAAAATCATGGAAATAAAAGAATCTTCACTGAAACAGTGTTGAAGTTTATGAGATAATTAAATGATCAAATAACTGATGATTGAGCATTTGGTAAAATCAACTGCAAATAAAAGACATTAAATCTCTCAAGATCTCAGCAGAGGAGGATCAAACATCTCCACAAACAGCATCACCAGCTTCACTCATTAGATTGACTTTATTTCTGTCAGACATCTAGAGAAGCTCTTATTGAGAATTAACAGAGGTTTAGATGTTGCTATTTGTTTAATTTGAAGTCACCATTGTGGTGGACAGTGTTTGCTTTAGTTGGGATCTTGGTCCTCGTACTTCTTGTGTTAGCTTTTCTTTGGCTGCTGTAACTGTGTTTTTGTGAAACACAGTTGTTGTGGCAGAAAAAGCTGAAATCGATAGTTAACATTTTCCTGTTAATGATGACAAAATTATCACAAAATTATCATCTAATGTTGTTTTTTAACTATGTGTTTATATTTATGGATAAAAGGCATGCACACAAAATATTTTGAGCAAGCACATCATGTAGTCACATGTAGCTGATAACACCTGATCTCGCGTTATTTTGGCTTCCTTTGCCACAACTATTGTGTTTCACAAAGACACAGTTACAACAGCCAAAGAAAAGCTAACACATGAAGTATGAGGATTGAGGACCAAGATCCCAACTAAAGCAAACACTGTCCACCACAATGGTGACGTCAAATGAAACAAATACCAACATCTAAATCTCTGTTAATTCTCAATAAGAGCTTCTCTAGATGTCTGACAGAAATAAAGTCAATCTAATGAGTGAAGCTGGTGATGCTGTTTGTGGAGATGTTTGATCCTCCTCTGCTGAGATCTTGAGAGATTTAATGTCTTTTATTTGCAGTTGATTTTACCAAATGCTCAATCATCAGTTATTTGATCATTTAATTATCTCATAAACTTCAACACTGTTTCAGTGAAGATTCTTTTATTTTCATGATTTTTGGACAAACACAGTGTCTGTGAGTTGCTTTGCAATTACAAACGGAAATTACATTGAAATAACATGAGTTTAAATCTAATGCATCCTGAGAGTGTTTATTTGGTCCAGAAACAGTATAAATTATGTCTAAATTAACCTTAAATTATGTTAAAAATAATGTCCACTGACCACATTTGAACTAGTTTTTAACCTTGTATGGAGGTTCCATGAATGTCTAAATCAGACGCGCAGAACATGTCAAAAAAAGACATCATAAAAACTCCTCAGTGGACGTCTTTTCAACGTGTGCAAAGACATAAAAACACGTCCTTTGGACATAACTTTGCCCAGTGGGTCAGGACTCTCAACTTTCAAATGTTATAATTTTGAAAGAAATTCAAACAATAAATACGGTTTTGTGGCTCTTTAATGTGTCGTGACAGATCACTGTATTGCCTCAGTTCAAACACCTGAACCGATCATCTTTTCATATTTACGTAAAGCATGAAATGAACATAAATAAACATCAGAAAGTATTTTATGTCAACCGCGGAACACAGCATTTTTCAAGTTTAAGTCCACAGAAGTTAATCTACTGTGGTTAAGGCTAGAAGGGATACAGCTGCAGCTACTGGGCATGTGCATTTACATGTTTTCCAAGCCAACAATATAACGTGAAACCTATGAAAATGGTTTAAAAAAGCACATGGCGCCATAGTTTCATCACTTTAGAGTGTCGCAGTGACCGTCTTTTTGCAGTAAAGGCCCTGCCATAGTTTAATGAGTGGGAAGATGACATGAAGTAGGGCTGCACGATTAATCGAAATTAAATCGCAAAGGCGATAAATCACAATTAGGCAGAAGCTGTGTGTGACGAGAGGGGCGGGGTCGAGAGCCGTGGGAATGGATCAAGGCCGTGAATGCTGGAGTAAATGCTAATGCGCTACACCTGTGCCAC
>NW_015549698.1:440184-440465 GCF_001515605.1 Sinocyclocheilus anshuiensis | reverse complement strand
CCTTCTTCCCGTGACTACGAACTTTGTTACATTGGTGCCGAAACCCGGGAGGAAGGAGGGACACGCTGCCAGAGATCTCTCGCCGCTGTGGTGAATCCGCGGTGCCATCGAGCATGGCGGAGCAGTCTGCCGCCATGGACGCTCGGGGCGGTGGGATGGAGTGAGTTGCCGGGGGGGGCAGACGAACTCGCTGCCAGCCGCCTGGGATGTGGAGGGACGGCTGCCATCCGTGAGGGAGCGGAGGAGTCACCGCCGTTCGCCTGAGGCTGGAGCCTGGTGCC
>NW_015549698.1:439415-439995 GCF_001515605.1 Sinocyclocheilus anshuiensis | reverse complement strand
CGCCATGATGGGGAGGAGCAGGGAACGGGGGACTCCTGCCGGCTGCCCAAACCTGGAGGAGCCGTCGCCGTCCACCGGGCGGCGGAGGAGTGTCATGCCGTCCACCGAGGGCTATCCAGTGCCGCCGCCAGGCATCGCGGAAGAATTTACCCAGCTGGTGGAGGGCCGAGCGGCAGTGTCTGGGAACCGGAACAATAATTTATTTATTTTTTTCCTCTCTCGTCTCTGTCTCTCCTCATCCTTCCGTCTCCTTTTCTCTCGCCTCATCTGTCTGTCCTTACCCCCGGGTATGCCGCGGCCGCCGTGATCGGCTCCCCTGGAGGGGGTGGGGGGGAGTAGAGCGCAGTCTCGTGAGTACCCACCGGCCTGCGAGGGGCGATGGGGGTATGTGACGAGAGGGGCGGGGCCGAGAGGGGTTCCCACCTCCTTCTTCCCGTGACTACGAACTGTGTTACACTGCGATTGTCATGCATATCTTTCAATGGCTACGTTTACATGCAACCAAATAATCAGATTGTAATCGGATTGACGGCTCAATCGGACTGAAAAGCCTTCATATAAACACCTTAATCGACCCGAC
>NW_015549698.1:438749-439109 GCF_001515605.1 Sinocyclocheilus anshuiensis | reverse complement strand
ATTGAACCCCGAAACTGAAAGGACTGCGCATGTGCAATGATGCAGAAATAGCGTAATGACGTATGACACGCGGAACGAGTGGCTCTTCCTTTTGAATAAAGTGTTGTATAAATGCGTCTCCTGTCATTATAAAACTCTCCTTTCACTCGGCAACTGTGAAGTGGAGCAGGACAACCTTCTACCAGTCCTTGTTTTGGATTCTCATCCACAGGCAACCTGTTTTGGGCGCGGGGAGGGGCATTTTTACTGTGTGATAAATATGAGCAGCACGGCACAGCGGTTTATATGTATATTTATCCATAAATTAATAAATATTAATTCTGCTGTTAAAAACAAATAAAGAAACCGTGTAGGAGAGTG
>NW_015549698.1:436544-438713 GCF_001515605.1 Sinocyclocheilus anshuiensis | reverse complement strand
TTATAATTTTTATTATAATAAAGTATATAATAATGCAATGCTAATCGACATAGCCTTTATCACTGCTTAGAATTCTATGAAATATATTGCGTGCCTTATTCTGTGTAAGAAGCAGTGGTGGAGGTAACGAATTACAACTACTCACGTTACTGTCATTAAGTCGTTTTTTCGGGTACTTGTACTTTTCTGAGTATATTTTTAAAGCTGTACTTTTAAGTGAGGGAGCTCAGCGTCGTTTATGGACTCAAAGTTTGGAGAAACAAACTACATGGTAGTGTTATCATAAATATCTATATTTTGATACCAATACTGAAATATCTAACACGTTCCATTACTCATTTTCCACAGTATCTACCGAATATACACCGATACAAGCTGTGTCTCTCTTTCCTCTCCGAAAGTGAGTTTGACACACATCTGCCTCCTGTCGATTACAGAGTCTGAATGTCTGCGCGGGATTGCAGGTATTCTGCATAATTTTAAAGGGGTCATATGATGCGATTTTAATTTTTCCTTTCTCTTTGGCCTGTAGGTCGGTATTAGATGAACCAAACAGTGGTCAGAGAGCCCCAAAGCTGCTCGTGGGACAGAGTGATATGCATCCTTTATTGCTGTGTAACAGTGATCCAATATATTGCTGTTTCTGGTGGGACACGTAATGTGCTGCTTGTATTTTGGCAGTTCACATGTTCACAGTTCACAGTTCTCATGTTAATTATGTCCCCACTGGATGCAACGAATGCCTCGTTTATAATGGGTTTTCATGTTTTTGAATCATCGCTCCGGCCTGACAGGGCATCATCACAATATGGTGAGGGTAGCATTTCCGTCTCACGCTTGAGGTATTCAGCCAATCACAACGCACTGGATAGCTGGCCAATCACAGCACACCTCGCTTTTCAGACCGATGAGCTTTGTAAAAATCGACACGTTTCAGAAAGGCGGGGCATAGAGGAGAAACAATAATGTACAGTATGTGGAAAATAATGTGTTTTTTGAACCTTAAACCGCATAAACACATTTCATTACACCAAATACACAAAATAATGTTCTTTTTAGCAGCATCATATGACCCCTTTTATCATTCCTGCACAAATGTGCTTAGCGCTTTATTGTAACATGAGAACAATCATGTAATTGCAGAAAATTGGACGCGAACTCTCAAATAGGCCTGTCAAACTGCCTGTCCTCTCACTCCAATATTGCTTGTGCGCAGACTGTGCGTAATCGCGATCTCACCGTGCTAGAAATGACTCCTCTTTGCTCCTGGAAAGAATATATCCAGAATAGATCCACGCCTGACCGATGAAAATGCTACCGGAAATTTTAATGGCTGTAAGTGAGATGCATCAGAAAGTCTTTCAACTATCAAAAATGGAACTTTAATTTTTTTACAATGTAAGTATGCTAGAAATGTTTAGGAATGGGATATTTGTATGATTTGTACATATAAATATCCTAGTCTAACTGCATCACTACATTGTACAGACATTACAGGTCAAAGCCATCTGATGTTCCATTTATCTAAACAAACCACATATATGGCTCTTAAAACACTGCCTATAAAAAAATCAGTGATGTCATATTTTGAATACCTCAACTGAATTGAGGTCATTTGTTTTATGATTTTTATTTGATTACTGACTGTGTGCTTGTCTTTTTTTTTTGTAAATTCAATTCAGTTTGAAATCAAATTTTAAATCAGGCTTCCTTGTTCTGTAAGCTTTTGCAACAAAGTTACCCTATTTTAAACACACAAATACACAGAATGAGCAAATGTTTAAGATTGAGATTTCTGTAATGGTTATTAATCAATGTTTATATGCATTTAAATAAAAGCCTATATTAAAATCTGTTTACCATATAAAGCAAACGTGTCTTTTTAGAAGACTTTGATTAAACCATTTAAAGCTTGAAATAATGATTGCCTTGACAAAAAATGGATGGACAAAAAGAATTGAGATATTAAAATATCTATATGGCAGTATACAGTATAGTTTTGCCAATGGTATTAAAAATGATTAAATTTGTCATGAAATAAAAAATGATCCTACTTTTTTAGTGCACATTACTAGTCTTGTGGTGAACACTTAAACCGTGCAAGTCAATACACCGGGGGAAAAAAAGATTGTAGGCCGTCATAATATTTAATCAAAAACTGAAAATTCG
>NW_015549698.1:435791-436533 GCF_001515605.1 Sinocyclocheilus anshuiensis | reverse complement strand
AAGTACATTTTCAAGATTAAAGAATTTGCCACTGACGATTCAAACGCAAGTTTTGAGCAGTGTAGTGTAACATTAGCGCTTGTTGTTTGTTGTTTCTCCAATCACAAATGCAGACATGGTTTTAGGTTTACGCGGCGCAATACGCAACGCAACACGTAAAAAGACTGTATAAGTCATTATAATCAGTAATTATGTCCCCACTGGATGCAACAAATGCCTCGTTTGTAATGGGTTTTATTGGTTTTGTCTTGTCGCGCCGGGACACAGCATCACAGTATGGTAGGAGCTTAACATTTCAATACACAAAATAATGTTCTTTTTAGCAACGTCATATGACCCCTTTAAACCGTGCAAGTCAATACACCAGGAAAAAAAAATTGTAGGCCGTCATAATCTTTAATCAAAAACTGAAAATTTGTTTCCGCTTTGGATTGACGTTCTTGCTCTGATGACGTCAGTTTGACAGCTTGGGGAGGATCCTCTTGTTAAGTCATGATGTAAGGACTGCTGTTTCCAGGTCCATGCCTCTACTCATTTCACTTGAGAATACTACTATCTCAACAGCCATTTATGAGCACTATTTAATTAATATTACATATTTAAACTAAGCATTTAAAAATTTGCTGTGCACACTACAGTCTCCGTGCTCACAGTGTCTCAGACACTAATATTTTAGCTGAATCACTGTCAGGCCATCCGGGATTTCAGTATGGAGATAAAGGTTAGGGTTATAATTTTTCAG
>NW_015549698.1:409782-434159 GCF_001515605.1 Sinocyclocheilus anshuiensis | reverse complement strand
GAAAATTATGTTTTTTTTAACCTAAAACCGCATAAACATATTGCATTACACCAAATACACAAAATAATGTTCTTTTTAGCAACGTCATATGACCCCTTTAAACCGTGCAAGTCAATACACCAGGAAAAAAAAATTGTAGGCCGTCATAATCTTTAATCAAAAACTGAAAATTTGTTTCCGCTTTGGATTGACGTTCTTGCTCTGATGACGTCAGTTTGACAGCTTGGGGAGGATCCTCTTGTTAAGTCATGATGTAAGGACTGCTGTTTCCAGGTCCATGCCTCTACTCATTTCACTTGAGAATACTACTATCTCAACAGCCATTTATGAGCACTATTTAATTAATATTACATATTTAAACTAAGCATTTAAAAATTTGCTGTGCACACTACAGTCTCCGTGCTCACAGTGTCTCAGACACTAATATTTTAGCTGAATCACTGTCTGGCCATCTGGGATTTCAGTATGGAGATAAAGGTTAGGGTTATAATTTTTCAGCATTACATGACATCTTGGGTGTATATTAGCACAGTCTGTTGTTTTCTTGGGGCGTCTGGCAGAGCATTAGGACCCAGAAGCGGTGAAGAGTGATGTCAAACGTAACAAGCAGATATTCTTAACCACTCCTATCCAACCGTGAATCTGCTATGAGCAAGAGGTGGAGTGGAGGTGCACCACAATAAAACCTCGCCCTTTATTCAATATTTCGTTTCACTCGGAAGTACATCACAACACTGAAGTCAGCTGCAACTGCCGGTTCATGGGTACTTTAATATTTATATTTTTCAAGGTATTGAAGTTAGACATTTCTGTATCGTGACCACTAATTCACGTACTTTGTCAATAAGATAAAAGTGAGTTTTGTTCAAAGTAGCTATTATCCACATAGATCTTTGATATAAATGAATATTTTTTTGGTAATTCATGAAGTATCGCTGGCTAAAAAGTAACTAGTACTCTGAGTAGTTTTTGAGAAGAGTATTTTGTATTTTTGGCACCAGTACTTTTACTTGTAATTGAGTATTATTTCAGCAATGTAACAGTACTTGTACTTAATGTCACGATCTGTGATGGCGAGGAGCGCGGAGCGAGGAGACATGGAAGACAAAAACAGTCTTTAATCCAAGAAATAACAGGGGAATAACACACAATCCAACAAGTAGACCCGACAAACACTAACTGAATGGACTGGGGCTTTTAAACACAGGATAACGAGGGACTAAGGAGACACACCTGGAATCAAATTAGCAAATCAACATGAGGGAAGAAACTGGGTCACAGGGAGCAAAACACACACACACAGGCCCATAATCCTAACATATCACCCCCCTCCCGGAAGGTGCGTCCTCGCACCGTCGAACAACAGGAGGACGGACACCCGGGACGGGGCCGGCAGACAGAGTCCAGGGAGGAGACAGGAGGGATTTGGAGCAGGAGGAGTCCAGCTGGACCCAGGCCACAGCCATAATGATGGCCCACGGTGGAGCCGACGGAGGGAGGAGCCATGGAGGAGGAATGGCCGCCGACTCCAGGGGCCCGACCAGTGGAGGTGTAGCAGGTGGTGGAGGAGCCCGAGGCGGAGACAGAGAGGCGATGAGCCAGGGCGACGGGGAGGATCCGGAGGTCCTAGGCGGAGCCGATGGCGCCGGCGACCGACGCGAAGATGTGGATCCGGGAGGCCACGGTGGAGCCGGAGCGACAGACGACTGAGGTGGAGCCAAGGGGATGAAGGAGCCTGACGGAGCCGGAGAGACGGAGGGACAAGGAGAAGCCAGAGGAGTGGAGTCCCGAGGCGCAGGATGGTCGATGCCAGACCAAGGCGGAGCCGGAGGGACGAGGGAGCCCGGTGGAGCTAGTGGACTGCCGGGCCACGGCGGAGAGGAGGGAGCTAGGAGCAATGGTGGAGCCGACGGGTCCACGAGCCGAGGCGGAGTCCGGGACTTAGAGGCTGGAGGCGGAGTCAAGGGAAACTCAGTGTGGCTGTTTAGCAGTCTTATCACTTACAGGAAGTAAATGTTTCTAAAGTGTGTTTATTCTGCATGGAATGCTTCTGTACTAATTCCCACACAGTCAAAAATGTATCGGCTATTGAGTGAGGTAGCTGAGGTCACTGAGAATATACCTGACCTCACTAAGACATACACTTGGGGCAGATTTGTGATCTGATCTTTTTTGGCAAAAATCTCCCCACTTATTTTGTCACACGCTAGATCACTTTCATGAAAGGCCAAGTGCCACACATAAATACAAAAACTGACAAGCCATGTTATGGCTTATGTTATGCAACTTATGAGCCAACAGGAAGTGATGTAACGAAAAGGATCAACAAAGCAACAGCAATTTCCATTGTAATTTGTGGTTTTGGTTCAATGCAGTGAATTTTGAATCCCTTTGCTTGCTGCACTTCCTCATAACATGTGCAGCATGATAAAATGTTGAGTGACAGAGCGGTGAGTAAACGCAGCTTCTCTGTAGTTCGAAACGCATTCAGGACGGATAGCATTTCCATTACAAATGCAATGTGGTTAGGGCTGTGACGGTTGCTGTGACAACCGCGTCACCGCGGTGGTCGGTTGCCACCAGCAATAGTACACGTGACATCACGCACTCTATAACAAGCATAATACGAAGTTTTGTATACGATAATAAGTAATAAGAGTAATATTACTTAAATTACTGTTAAGTAATAGTTGCAAATTGTTTTATTTAGACTATAAGTCTATGGTAATTCACAAATGATCTCAAACGACATACACAGCATTTCCTTTAGATTAGCAGGTTTGAGCGCAGGAAAATACAGTTTATGCATTCAGCAAATTAATTCTGTGTTGGGCGACGGACCTTGTTGGGAAACCAAATACTACATTGCCGATCTGGAGCCATCTCCATTCATGTCACCCATCCGCATTTGTACAAGTGTCTTCTCAAGTTCCCGTCATCGCAAACGCCTGGCTGGTCAGGTTTGGTGAGGCTTTCTCCAAACTAGCCAAATACAAACGAGATAGCGATAAATGGTAGATGTTAACAAGAAATGTGGGAACGATTCCTATTTCAAAGAGAGGGCGTGCAGACGAGGAGTTAATGCGGCGCTTGCTCGGTGGCGGAACAGTGAACCGTGTCTACACCGGACACGACACCGCCGCATCGCAACAGGTTGAGTCTGTGTCTACAGGACATTTGAACTCTGTGTCAGTACCTCATAAATAGAACGAGGCAGTTTACTGTCGGGGATTTGTCGTGTCGCACCGCATCCAGTGTAGCATTACTGATTATAATGAGTTCTATAGTATTGCATATAGTACTGTAGTGTCGCACCGCGCCACTCGTGTCCGGTAGTTGGTCCATTACCACCGCGGTGGTAAAAATTTGCCACCGTCAAGGCCCTAAGTGTGGTCATATGGGTTTTTGACCACCTCTGTAGGTGTTTTAGGCCCTGTTTACACTTGGTTTTAAGATGCGTTTTGGTCGATCGGATCACAAGTGGGCAATAATAAAGACATACCTGTTAACGCCTGGCATTTTAATCCGTCCCTTTTCGACCTGTTCTGACCAGATTACCCCCCACCCGTGGAGCTGATTACGTCAAGAGGAGGGTAAATGGGCAGATCCCTCTGTCAGCATCAAAACATGAGCGGGAGTTATCGCGCACTAATATTATGCCAAGTATAAACAGGGTCTTAGTCATCTGATTGCAAACCTTTCTACACCCCATTTTCATCTGTAATTAAAACAGTTTGCTTGCTTAATAATAAAGTCTACAGTACATGAATAATGTATTGTACTGCAAGCAAGCATTTGTTTGTGATTTTTATTTGCCATGTAGAATAGGCTGTGACTAATATCTTGTGCATTACAAGCTTGGGATGCTGTTTGAGAAGAGTGTGTATGTGTGTGTGCGTGTGTGTGTGTGTGTGTGTGTGTGTGTATGTGTGTGTGTGTGTGTGTGTGTGTGTATACGTTTAATTATTAAAAATATAAGATTAAGATAAGAACAAAATGCACATTATAAATACAAACCATAAAATATGTCGTTGAAGCACGTCCTAGATAAACATAATCCCCACTTATTAAATTTAAAGATGCACAAAATAAAGATAGCTGCAAACAGAATACTAAACAGTGACATCAACATTAGTTTTAATAAGCATTAAGTTTAGTATCACACCAAACACTACTGCGCTATTGAAACTGTGAGGAGTCATGCATAAGGATTAAGGAAGTAACGACACTTTCAAGCAAAATAATCATATTGATTCAAGCATTTAACAATTACAAGTTAATTACTTGTTAGTAATGAACCCAATATTGCACAATACAAAGGTCTTCACTCAGTCCCAAACACAGTTTGGGGCCAATATGAACTAACACAGTAAGGTGGATATGTACTCTATCAGTTATATTGAGTTATATACGGCCACCTAGTGTCGCAGTTGTGTAATTTAGAGAATAACATATGCTATGTCAAGATCACGAAAAAATATTAAGTTGTGATAATGAGAAAACAACTTTTGTTATGTCGATATCACGAGAAAACAAGAAAGAAAAACAATAATAATCCTTGATCCCTTAGGACTTCCACAGGTAAAGGCATATTATTCATTAAAAAAAAATTTAAGATTTGATAAATTGTTTTGAATTTCCAGGCCTGAAACAGATGGATATAAAGTCCTACCATGTGCTGGCCCGTCATTACTCTTCTTCTTGAACAGTAAGCGAGCGAGCAGCAGCTCTTGTCTGAGGCGCAGCACATCTTCATAAAGACTTCGAGCTGTAGACCTCCAGCCTTCATCCTGCTGTCTGAGTCTGTCAGCCAGAGATTCAGTGAACTGTCTGGCTCCTCCCGATGGGCTGATCTTAATCACAGCCACGGCCACGGCCAGTTTAGAGACTCTCATGTACCAGCTCAGCGCTCCTACAGAGATCATGCAACAGTTCATCGTAAGCAAGAACTAGACCACTTCTGACATCACATCCACACTGGACACAAGCAGCGCAGGAGTAATTTTTTTTTTTTCTGGACTCCTTTTTAATGGTTAAATTAAATTGTATTACTCAAAAAGCATGTTTAATTAATTACAATCATGAAACTAAAATCGTAAAACAATTTAACATCAATTTATTAAAAATTCAACAAAAATTACATGTTTAGGGCCCTATGAAATGTTTTATTTTTTGGAAAATAAAGTTAATTTAATATTACAATTAAAACACTGAAGAAATATTGTATGATTATTCTTTAAAAAGAAGGTTTTAATAATTTTAGTAGTAGTAGTAGCAACCTATTACATACATTCTACTCAACAATAGCAATATATTTCTGCCGCAATGCATTTATATATTTATATTCTTATATTTTATATTATACATAAATATATTTAATATATAAACATATCATATTTTCTTAAATATATACATGCATGTGTTTGTATTTATATAATAAATATACACAGTTGCCGTCGTGTAAATAAGATAAATAACATACGGCTATTTAGTTTGCTTAATAAAAGAACAATGTATAGATCTGTTCTATCGGAAAGGTAACTTTAAATGACTTCTATTGTGATCTGATATATATATATATTGTTGTCCTGAATCTTCTATTATTATTATATTCTATCTATATATCAGTGAATGGTGCACACCTATAGTGTATAGTGCAAGTTCAGTGAATGATTAGGAACACAACTAAGGCTCAGTGGCCTCGGACCTCAATACACTGCAGATATGCGAACTGAATATAAACCTAACAGACCATTCAGATTATTAGGATCAAGTCAGAAATACCAAGGTTTCATTCAAACAGGGGAGTCTGATTTTAGCGTTAATGCAACCCATAGTTAGACGTTTTTATTCTTAACGGTTTGAATTAATTTTAAATCAGTTTTTTATTATTTGCTTTTATTGTTGTGATTATTTTAAATGCTTTTTTATTAAAAAAAAATATGTTAAAAAAAAAAATGTTTTCAAAATGTCTTACCGTTGTGTATGAAATGTGCTAACGTTATATGAATAAACGTGCCTTGCATAAGGCGGCGCCAAAAATATGTACCGTTAGTTCAAACAACTCCAACTCCAGTAAACTGAAAAAGTCGATTAATAAGAAACAACATGTTGACGATTGGAACAGTTCAGTGTAACGGCGCAGATGCAGTCAGTAAATGTCCACAATTAACTATTTTAGCTAATGTGGGACGGTGCTTAAAACGCTTTTGCAGCAACACGTTTGATGCATTTTACCATCCAATAATCACTTTAAAAACTCAATAACAGCTTTGACTGTGCCAACGTTTTGTAGGGTTATCGGCCTAGAATATCATTAACCTATTAACCTGTATAACGTTCCTGAGTGATATTACCTTCACAATCTGAGGCAGATTTGTCCTCCATTCTTCTCCAAACATTAGGATGTCACTCTGAGACGCTTGATACATGTCAAATTAACGTCGAAAAGAGCAATTTTCTAGAAAATCCATTGTTAAATCACTTCTAATTGACGAGAGTGTAATCAAACAGTCAACGTTCAACAGAACAGACACGCCCCCTCGAAATTACTCCGCCCATTCTAATGAATATTCATTACAAAATAAACTGCGGCTATTTAATTGGACAGGCGCGTTGGGTCAAAGCATATTTCACACGTTTTTAGCTTTTCAGTGAACGCAATTTAAAGTGCACAATATAAAGGCTGCTACAGTTTCTCAGTGTTATTATTTAGGTATAAATTACCGTCAAACAACGGTTGCTGTTCCTTTTCTCTACAGTCAAAGCACAACGTTCAGCGCTTTGGGGGTTTAAACGGTAACCTATTATCTTTCAGTAAACAATCCATGCCTAGACCACTAAACCAGACAAGAGAGAAGAGCTGTCAAGTATTGTTATGCTGACATCTATAACTAGACGGCGCTGTTTCCCATGTATGTTAAACGTTCATAGGTCTGTTGAGGGTTACTGTAGTCTAATGTGACTTTAGGTCAAAACCTTATATGACTAAATGCTTAATAAATCATTAGTTAATGTGCATTCAGAAATTACGTGTAACTGCTAACTATAATTGATATATTTTCATATACATTCATATTTTAATGTGCATGCACTGCTAATTTTGTGTTATTTCCACCATTGTTGTTTAGGGGGGAAAATTCAGTTTATTTCACACACGTTTGACTCTATAGGTCTGTGTTTGGTAAAACCATTTTTAGTAGATTTACATGATTCTGTTTTGTGTGTAGCTTTAGCAGTTGTTTGATTGCAGAATATTTGTTGGCAACAGTGAATGATCACACAGCCACACAGTCTGACTACGAAATCATTTTAGAGCAAAAAAAAAAAAAAACGCCTTCATGTATGTTGTCCTCAATATACATCTTGTTTGCATTTTTTCTAAAGGTCATAAAGTGCCATGAGGTCAAAAAGCATGAATAATCGTAAGGATTTATGTTTTTAATTGACACAATTTTTTCTTAATAGACTGAAGCAAAGGCTGCATCTTATCAATAGAATTCATGATGGAACAATGGAATACATAATAACGGAAGTACTTGAGCAATAAAGCACTGACCAGACAGAGAGCAGCTCTCCAGTCTTCAAAACAAGACAGTTCAATCGGATTAGACTTCCTTACAAAATGTCATTAGCCCTTTATCAGGAATTCTGTTTACACAGTGGGATTAAATCAACAGACAGATTTTTGGTTTGTTTGTTTGTTTCATTTTGCTGATGCAGAGAGACAATTGTAAGATTTATGTACTTTGCGTGGACTATAATGATGAAGCACAAATTATTGCGTGATTGCTGTTACACACTTGCTTTAATTTTCAAACAGTCAAGCAGTGTAAAAACTGAGCAATATGTTGACGGAAATGGACACACGAGTATCAGTCAGTGTAACCCTGGAGTCTGGGTCAGAGTCGCGTTGACATCCTCAGCATCTCATGACGTACACTGTTAAAAAAATTACGGTAAAAACCCGGCAGCTGTGGTTGCTGGAATTTTACCGTAAAAAATACGGTAGCAACATTTTAGGTTTTACTGATTTAACTTAAATTTACTGAAATAATGTTAATATATCAACCTATTGAAGTACTGAAATCTGTTTTGTACCTTTGTAATACACTGATAACCACCAAATGCAGGAGGTGATGAGAAAGTCACATGATGAACCAAAGCCCATCACAAGAAGCTTTTAAATAATAACATATATAGAAGGTGCACAGTGTCATTCACACAAACACTAAACTCCATAATGGTAACACATATGAAACTAAAATAATGCAATAAACATTCATTTAACAACATTAGGTGTAACATACAACCCTAATATACAAAACTGATAAGAAAAAACTAAGAAGAAACATAGTTATTTCAACAAAAAAACATCAAATTTGAAATGTAACGCAGGGAATTCTGGGAATGTCAATTTACGGTTATTCACTGTAAATTATGCGGTCTTTTTCACTTCCAAAAACAGTATACTACCGTAAAATTACTTATAATGTCCAATACAGTTTTTCACCTTATATAGTAGGAGAATTTCCCATTAACCATTTAACAGGTTTTTACTGTAGCATTTTTACAGTCTTTTACCGTTAAATTCACGGTCATTTTTTACAGTGTAAGCTCTCTGTCGTCATTTAAAGTGTTCCTGTAAATACAATCCAGCCTGCACCTCTGATCAGAGTGTCATCTAAAGATGAAATAAAATATCAAATAAAATGGACTCAAACTGGGATGCAAAGGACTGCATTTTTTCTTAAACAACACAAACCGTTTACCGACCTCACAATTTTACCGTGATCAAACAGGTGCATATACACAAACTATATTACGTATTACAAATATTACTTAAAATATTATATAAAATTATATTACAGCATTGCTATTTAAAGACTGAAAAGATTAAAGAAAGTATTCCTTGGCCATGAAAATTGGATTGATTTGTGGACTGATAAAAAAAAAAACAAAAAAAAAACAGCAGTGAATTAGCATGCACTTCATCAGATGCCAAGGCTTTAGTATTTATAGACTAAGTCTTTGGACCGTCAATGGAAGTGGTGATTACTCTCCTCCACTCGTACCTATCATGGCGGTCATAGTTCGAAAGCAGTAAGACTCAACAGGCTTTAAATAGCATGCATTTTTGAGAAAGGACACCCACTTTAAACCCAGCAATAAGGTCAGAAATCATTGGCAGCTCTGTCCACACATGCACTCACATGGGAGGCCTGACTGCATGCAACAGAACCGGGGTGAGCCCTGCTTCTTCCCGAGGTCAGCGACGGGTCGGCAGCCCAAGATGAATTGGGGGATTGAGCTGGCACTGCAGGTGACAGATGCTTGAATGGAAAAGCCACTAATTGGATGAGGTGGGGATTATGTCTGAGAATCAGATAATCAGATTATTCCAGAAACAGATCTCGCTTTTTTAACTCATTCACCGTAATCTGTCACACAATGTCATGCCTCTACACCAAGACTGCACCTTAGTAGTCTTAGTATCGTTTATCAGTACCCCGCTCTCTCTTGCGTTCTGCTTTTTACATTTACAGTTTTGTCTTCTGTCCGACACGAAAATCGGTTTTCATTTCCAGTTTCCTGCATTTCCATTTTCCATTTGCATTTTCAGGTCTCAGTGCTTGCCTACAAGGTCAGGGACCATGATGCCGTTTCCTGCTTTTCGAAAAAGGACTTAGCACCTGAAGTCTTGTGCTGTCTCAATACAGCATGGGGTTAGATGTAAGACTTGAAGTCAGCATGTCTTTGAAATGTGGGCATCTCTTCACACTGCTCTTCTTCATTGTGTCCGTCACAGGAATTCAAGGTAACAAAGTTAACGTTTATCACAAGATGTAGATGAGACGGTCATTTTGGTTTAAATTTGTAAATGGCTGATTTCTACAGTGTAGTGTTACAGTTAAGAATGAGGACGCTCTTTTGGGCATATATTGTGATTAGTATTGTGACCTATCAAAGAAATATGAAATATTTCTATAGTTCTATAGTGGACACACCAATATATTTTTTCAATGTGTAGAAGGTTCCAAAATGTTGTTTTGATGGATAACATGTAATTGTGTTTTAAGTTGTTTTCATTTACTGTAAGTGTAAAACACCGACGAGTTTCAAATATAGCCACGCAAACGACTATAGAAGTGAAGAGAACTGGAGAGTGGAGAAAATTACCATAAATTTGAAAGATTAGATCATGTGGGCATCATTTACTCTTTTTTTCCCAGTAGTGCCCTCTACCACCAAATAACAACACAATTTGTGTCCTCAGATTGGCCTGAGCTAAATTGTGTAAAATAAAAAAAATAAAAAATTGACCTATAAGGCAAATGCAAAAAAAATGGAATTTTTTGGAATTCCAGAATTATTTTCAGAATGTACATTTGCTTGCTCTTTTCACTAAAACATTTAATGACCTTCAAGCAGGAGTGAAGAAACTAATCTGTTAGCGTTGCATAATACCCTATTTTTGGCAAAAGACTGTGAATTGAAAGCCCATAGGACTTTTGAGAGCTGTGAAATATCAACCGCCTAAAGAATATTTTAGCACAAATATGGCAAACTACAAAAGTTACTAACCTTTTATTTTTGACGAATTAATATTTGTTGTTGTTCTCACAGACCGAAGCAGGCTAAATCCATCAGAGACCCTTCACACTATCAGCTTAACAAACCTGCCAAACCCACCAAAGCAGAATTCAGGGATCAGGACTATATTTGAAATGGAAAAGCATCGCATCAAGAGGTCAGACTTCTTCCACTCAGAGGTGAAAGTATGTCCGCAGGAGACGATGAGGGAAGTCATAGCAAGCCACCAAACATACTACACACTGAGAGGTAACTCATGGCTGTAAAACATAGGAATATTTTCTGTGTTAGAAAGTTTAACCACCCAAACGCTCCAATGGCTCTGTTTAGTGCAGTGGCTCTCAACCCAATTCCTGGAAGCTGCCCTCGAAACTCATACATTTTGTATGTCCCCTTAATCAAACAAACCCGATTCAGGTCATCAGCTCATTAGTAAAGACTCCAAGACTTGAAATGGGTGTGTCAGATAAAGGAGACTACCGACTTGTGAATTTAAATTCAAATGTAGGTCAGTTAATTAATTATTTAATATTAGCTTTCTATTTTTTTCTTCTTCTATTCTATCTACTTGTTTTTCTGTGTGTGTGTGTGTGTGTGTGTATATATATATATATATATATATATATATATATATATGCACCTTGCTACATGTACTGCGTTAGGCTAACGGCTAACTTGTCATTTGCACTTATATATTGTTGCTCTTTTGTTAGTTTTGACTGCTTTTATTGTCCTCATTTGTAAGTCGCTTTGGATAAAAGCGTCTGGTAAATGACTAAATGTAAATGTAAATGTAATTAAATCATGCTTTTAGATTAAACATGAAAATAGATGAGTTAAATGTTTTAAGATTATTAAATATAAAATATTTGCCTGTAGCATGTGCTAGTAGTAGTACTGCTGGCCTTGTCTTTAATGGTGTTTTTCACTTACATTAGATATTTCATACCAGTTGAGCTTTGATTTTTTAAATACATTTGCCATTAACAAAGAACAAACAAAAGCGTCGTTGTCAGTTTCCCTTTTCAGTGAAAGTGAGAAAATAAATATTTAGGTTATGTGCTCCAAAAACTGGACATACCCGTATCAAACGGATAATAGCTATGTTTCCATCCACCTATTTTTATGCGCATTTTGGATTATCGCATAAAAAACCGCTGGATGGAAACACCAAGATGCGCATACATTCTAAAAATGTGCATAAAAAACGTATGCGCACAACTGAGTAGGATAAACTTTTTATCCGATAAGAAAAAATGTGCATAAACTATGATGGAAACACATTAAATTCCGAATAAATTCCACCATGCGCATTGAAAAAGTCATGTGACTTTGCGCTATGAGACGGGATAACTTGACTAACCAGCAGACCGATCTCGCTCACAGCATCTATATGTTATTTTGGTCGTTCTGAAATGCCTGAGGAAAGTCTGTCATCAAAGCATTTCTGTATAATTGTCTTACACGACTGCGTTCCCAAACAGCAGCATCCACCTCTAAAAGCAATGACCGCATTTATTGTGTTTCGTCTGCTCTCTCTGAAGCTCGTCATTTATTACATATGAAAATTATTATATTCACTGGTTTCTCCTAGTTTTCTTAGTGATATTTAGTGCCAGTTTTTCAGGAAGTGACAATTTTGTTCTCTTTCACTCGTTGGATGGAAACAGTGCTTTATTCCCAAATGTTTTATGCGATATTCCAGTTTTGCGCATAAGTTAAATTCGCATCTTTGGATGGAAACATAGCTAGTAATTTGAAGTGACAATTTGGGAATAGGTAGCATAGACATAGACAGACCAAAAACTTGCAAGCCATTTTATTTCACATTGTAAGTACATCATGAAAGTAACCACAATAAAATACATGCCTTCCTACCATATAGTATGAAAAAACAGTACATCAAACAAGTGGTATGTTCAAATTTGCAGTACAACTATGCTCGAATTACATAAACGTATTCAATGACATGCTCTTTTCAAGTGTAGGTGCTAGAGAGAGAGAGAAAAAAAGATTACAAAAAAAAAAAAACTTTCTAAAATTAAGTGGTAAACCCTGTCAAATGCTTCTGTAATGTGGGAGTCATGACACCAGATTTGTGGATCCAAATGCTAGCTTTATTAAAAAGAGTGTGGTCAGAAATCACCAGCAAACAATAACATCCAAGAATAATCCAAGAGAGTAATCCAATGAACAGGCGCAAGGTCAGGGCAGGCAGCAAACAATCAAAACACGGAAACAGTCTAAGATCAAAAACACATAGGCAAAGCAAGGTGGAGCTCATGGGCACTCCAGCTGGTGATCGTGACAGGTTTATTAATTATAAATAAATAAACAGTTAGTCATGAAATAGATCCATCTATGAGAAGTGTATTTAAATTTAGAGAAATATACCAAGGCAGTTGAAGGCAGAAAATATAATCTACAGAGAATAAACGGGTATAATTAATCAAAATAAGACAAGTAATTGTTTATGAAATATGAATTAATGAAATACCTCTGTTGTATGACTTCAGTTTTATTTCATTGCAATTTAGCAAAACAGAAAAATATATTTTACTACAAAACAGATCCAGAAAGACTGTAATGTATGCTGTGAATTTTCTCATCTGAACACTTATTTGTTGACCTTGTCAGTTTGCCAGGAGGCTGTATGGGAGGCTTTCCGGATCTTTCTGGACAGAATTCCCAGCAGCTCAGAGTACCAGAAATGGGTCCACAAATGCCAGCATGACTCTATGTGTATCTCAGATCTCGCCATGGATTTCAGCAATTCACAGGAACACATAGACATGGTCTACAGGGTAAACTAATCAAAAATTCACACAATACTGTACATTCAAAAGATGTCATAATACTTTTTTGTGAATACAGTGTAAATGTGTTTTGTTTGTATAAATTATATTAAATCAAATGTCTGATTTATGTAAATGTTGCTATTTTTAGGTTACCATTTTTTTTCAGTGTCTATGGGTGATTGTGAAATAAGAGCTGCCCTGAATATCTCATCTTAATTCAAACTCTGTTTTTAGTCAGATGGCCAAAAATTAGAGGAATAGTTCACCCCAAAATGAAAATTTGCTGAAAATGTACTCACCCTCAGGACATCCAAGATGTAAAGGAGTTTGTTTTGTCATCGGAACTGGTTTGGAGAAATTTAAAGTTACATCGCTTGCTCACCAATGGATCTTCTGCAGTGAATGGGTGCCGTCAGAATGAGAGCAGCTGATAAAACATCACAATAATCCATTACAGTAAAGTAATCCATACAACCATCAATTACATGTTTACATGTCTGAATGCAACAAATCCATCATTAATGCATTCTGGCCAAAATATGGGTGCAAACTTCCACCAGAGAAGGAGTCCATCCCCTGTTGTTTCTCACTTCAAACTAATTTATTAAGAACTGTTTTGGATTGTTTTCACTTGTAAACGGTACTTGATCTGTGCAGATTTATCTCCTGATTCAGATGAGACAACGTTTTCACAGGAGAAAGCAATATTATTGACAGAGTGCTCATATTTTAGCTGGAAGCAACAGTTTGAAGTTAAAAACATCTTGATGGATTTGTTAATTGCAAACACATCTTTTTGCTTCTCAAGATGTTAACTGATGGACTGGAGTGGTGTGGATTGCTTGTGGATTATTGTGATGTTTTTATCAGCTGTTTGGACTCTCATTCTGACGGCACCCATTCACTACAGAGCATCCATTGGTGAGCAAGTGATATCTCCAAATCTTTTGCTGTTGTATAAGCGCTATAGAAATAAAGGTGACTTAAAGATGACTGTTCTGATGAAGAAACAAACCCATCTTCATCTTGGATGGCCTGAGGGTGAGTACATTTTTATTTTGGGCTGAACTATTCCTTTAAATGTTTAAGTTAAATTTGTTTTGTAATATGTTTGTTTTTCCTTTACAGAGGGTGAATATGAATAGTGAAAAATTAGAACGGTGAGACTGCACTTGAAATCACGACTATTATTTAATATTCTAGAAACATCTTCAAATCATCTATAACAAAAATGGTGAACCATGGTTATTTTAATATCATGATACATAATCATTTTGAATTCATAGAAATATGACTGAAGAGCCAACAACTGATGAAGCACCAAGAACGGAAGGTATAGTTGAATTGTTTTTAGTATTCAATGAGATGCTATCATCATTTTGGAAAGTTCAGCTAAGCTCAATCTCTGTTGTTCAGGCTCAGAAGAAGTCCTGACTGAAGCAGCAGTAGAAGAATTTGTTCCCCCAGATCTGTCTAGCACTGTCAGTACTACAACAGGCACCTCTTCTGCCTCACAGGTCTGGAGCACAATTTACATAACATACTACATGTACTTTCAAAACGGGCAGTAGTGGTTGATAGAAATTAATTTTTAAAATATAGTGACAACTTATTGCTTACAGTATATGCAGCCTTTGCTCTGCTTTCATTTTAGGCCACGACCACCAGGTCAATAAGCCTTGGCTTACTTTTATCTACAGGAATTTACAAATGAATAATAAAATGATTAGTAAAGTTCAACTGGAACACAGGGGACAAAACAATGAACCTTAATGCACCTCAGTGAGTAGTGACTTGAATGACTTAGACACACCTCCTCTTCAGGAAACAATAGAACTTGCAATCATAATGTCACCATAGGCTAACGATGCTTTTGTAATAATGCTTAGCCTAACCATGCATCTTAGGTTGTCATTGTAAATGAAAGCATAACTAAGTGAACACAACTTGAGGGGTTTTGACGGAAAGAAACAAGTTGGTGTTTTTCAACTGCTGTAGAATGAAATGTTGTTTGTTTTTAGCAGGGGAGTAACCCAAGCCTGCTTAAATACAAAAGGAAACCTTTCAGTAGTGAGAGATGTGTTGTTGATGTGAGTGAGAGTCAGAACTAGAAGATGAGGAACAGGAAGGTGGTGGCGGAGGATGGGGTAAAGAGAAGGATGCTCTGAACAGTTTGTAGGTGTTTAGTGGAAGGAAGGGATGATGGTATTTTTTTTTAGAATTTTTATTGTAGCACTTGCATGAATTCTTCAGTTAAAATGTTTAAAATAAAAGATTTAACCCGGAAAGTTGTTTAAACCGTTTGGGGAATTCTGCATGTTTTTTGCACTAATTATTAAATAGCTCTTGTAATACATTTGTAGGAGTTGGATCTTCACAATGTGGTTCCTGAGCAGCCAGTACATCAGGTCATAGAGTTCAGCGTTATACTAATGGACTATGGGTATCAGGAGATACTGAGAGACACCGATTCACCTCAGTACCATGACCTGTCAAGGCATCTTCAGGATCAGGTGTGTGAAAATAACCAAACAATGATCCAAAATTTAGTGTTTTTGAGGAATCAAAGTGTGCACATAAAAACACATACTGTGATTGTCTGCGGATTTCCTTTCATAAATATATGTAATTTGGGCATTTCTCCATTTGCATGCTAATTTGTTCCTGCAAGCCTTAAAATCATTGGAGAAATGATCATTGCAAGAGTAAATTAACATGATTACAAGGCTGATAAAGAGTCAAAACAGTGTCTATTTCCTTATAGCCACCCACAACACAAAACAATGACTCTCCTTATGCATTCTTATGCAAAGCATGCTGGGAACTAGATAAAAAAAATCAATTAACACAGAGTTTATACAATATTAAGCTGATGTAATAAACATTAACAATGTTTGCAACCTAAAATGTTTAGTTAAATCAATAAATTAGAATAGAACGTCCAACCATGGATGTATTTAAATTGTAAGTCCCTTGAATTTTATTTTATTAGAGGGCAGGAGGCTCAGATTATTCAACAGAGCCACACTGTGTGCAGTGCAATTTGTCTAAGCATTAATGATAGGGAAAGCTCCTTATACTGGAGAGCAGCCACGTAAGAAGTGTTTCTTGGAGGTTATAGTACATTGAAGAACGATCATATTACTTTTTACATACGCCATGTGACCTGTAAATGCGAAAAAAACCGAATTATTACTTTTTCGCATTGCCTGAAAAACCACCTCATACGAGCATAAAAACTTTTTGGCGATATATGGGCATTTTTGCGAAATTGACACGTTTCCATTAGGCGTATTTTCAATTCGCAATTTCAATTTGCGCAATTTGAAGGGTAATGGAAAGGCGCCTAATGATTGTGCAGTTCTGGTTAATACATTTGCCTATAGCTACACCCATATATGATGGGCAACATTAGATATTAAAGTGCATGCTTGTTTGTTTTTTGCAGATGCAACATGCTTTTAATGACCTACCTGGATTTATGGATGTCCAAGTGTTAAGTATTAGGTAGGCGTACTCTTTTAATATGACTTTAATTATAGCAGCAGTGACCAACTGATCAGCTGAGCTCTGAATTACTGCTGTGAAAATAGGAATTTACATTCACACTGAAATATAAGCCTATCTGTGTTTGTATCCTGTTTCCGTTAACTTTCACATTTCACTAGTGAGCTGTTTGTGCATGTCTGATTACTTGTTGCATTTGATTATTTTCTGTTTTCTGTCATACATGCAAGTGAGGCAGAAGCACCTAAAGGGTAAAAGTTACATAATGTGTTTTTGTGTGTTGTATAATGTGTGTAGTCTTTGTGTACATCAGCTTTCGTTTCTATTGCTTCGATAAAACGTCTGCTACACGAATAAATATAAATGCACATTGCTTCTATTTATCCAGAGCTGGAGGACTATCTGCAGTTTACTCAGCTGTATTTGAGACTACCTTACCTTCCAGTGCTGATGGAAATCTGGACATTGGCACGGCTGTTTCATCTACAGGACCAAGTCTGAAGGATATGATAGTTAAAGCACTGAGCAAAAAGGCATCTCTTCTTGATCTTAATTCACTGACCTTTGAGACAGGTAAATGTATATAATTATAAATATGTATTTCCATTTACAATTTATTTAAAAAGAATCTTGTTTGATTATCTTGTATAAGTTCATCACAGTATTTATAAGTTGTGTAAACATTTTCTCGCATCAGACAAAGACCAGCCTTCAACGAGAATGCCTGTGACTGTTTCTGAAGACATTATAACTGAGGTGACTAATGCATTACAATTACGCAATTAGGAACAAGAGACCATTCTATATTGTCAATATAGTCATGGCTAAAGGGGCACAGCTCACAGAGAAATGCCTGTGATGCCTTCCATACTGACACACAGCACAGATTTATTGCTTCTTTGTTCCCAAATTAAAATAAATATATGACAACTTTTAATGACGATATTACAGTGTCATCCACTAGAAGATATATTTGTAAACTATATACGTGTAAACTAAGGGTTAATAGTAATATATGCAGCAGCTGGGGAAGATTTCATACCTGCTAGTGTATTGTATATTGCAGTGCCGTATCAGCCAATCAGCATCCAGGACCAGAACTATATGTTTTAAGTCTTTTGTGCTCTGTGTTACTTATTTTATATGTTTATGAAACAGAGATAGGGTTAACATAACATCTTTGAATGCAATAACATAATTGTACACCTGTTCATTTGCAGTCCTTTGATCAAGATTCATATGGTGACCTCAGTTTTCCAACAAAAGGACCAAAGATTGAAGTTCAAATTTCATCAGATGATGATGAGACCATTGTAGAACCAACTTTGGACACAGACAGCACCACGACAACAACAAAATCAGAATCAGAAACAGTTGAGCCTGAGAGTGACGCAGTCATTATACACCAGCTTAAAACTATTCAAGGGGAAACTGGTGAACTCATAACAGAGATTTTTCAAGTTCCACCAGTAGAGGAAGCTCCTAGTGAGGATGACAGCAAGCCAGTTGTTATTGCTGAAAAAGACTACAATTCGGCTCCAACATCTTCAGCTACTGCCTCAGCATTACCCCCGAGTGAAGAACAGCCTAAGACTACAGAGAAACCTACACCAGATAGTGACTTTAGTCTAAACACGATACCAGAAGATAACATCCCATTTCACCCGGTAACCACCACCCACATTTTGTTCACCACTGCAACAACCGTTAGTCCTAGGTCTGAACAACCAAAGTTGGCTGTCACAACTGACTTTAGCATCACCCTGCAACCTTCAACTGAACCAATTGATCCAATAACTGAAGTGACAGATTCTAATGAAATTCCAGAGGTGCCTCAACCAGTGGACACTGGAACTGTAGTAAAGGAAGAAGAGACCAAAGTGGTGATGCCTGAACCAAACGAAGAGACCAAGTCTGAGGTTGATTTACCCAAGGTAAAGGTTGTGACAACAGAAACTGTAGAAGTATCTGGACCTGAGAAAGCTACCAATGTAACTGGAGATGCTGTCGTTTTAGAAGACCAGGTATTACGACCTGAAGAAGTAGATGCTGTCATTTTAGAAGACCAGGTATTACGACCTGAAGAAGTAGATGCTGTCGTTTTAGAAGACCAGGTATTACGACCTGAAGAAGTAGATGCTGTTGTTTTAGAAGACCAGGTATTACAGCCTGAAGAAGTGACTGTAGTAACAGAAATGCATGCTGAGTATGGCACATTAGAGCCTGTGGGAACAGTTGTGCTACCAGAACCAGAGGATGAGATTGAAACATCAACTAACCAGGATGAAGTATCAGAACCCGAGGAAAAAGCTTTAGAGCCAGATCCAGAGGTCATTATAGAATCGAAAGAAGATGTTGAGGAGCATAAAACTGATGAGGAGATTAAAGTGAAACAAGTGGATGACGTTCAGGCAACCAGAAGGCCAGAAACTGAGACAGGACAACCTAAGGAGGAACTTCATTTAACAGAAAAGGGTGAGGTGGTGAAACCTGAAAGAGAAGCTGATGAATCAGAACCTGCTGAAGTTACAGAATATGAAGGCAGCGTCAAAACTGAACAGCCTGCTGTGGAGATCGCGATTGAGGTCCCCAAAACCACTGAAGGTTCAACCAAACCTCCTGCAGAGATGATTAAGATTAAACCACCTGAGATTTCTGTCACAGAAACTTACCTTGTTGAGAATGTTGACTATTACCAACCCAAAGAAGGTGCTAATTTGCCTTTTGTGCCAGTTGACAGGGTTCAACCAGGCACAGACATTGGTAAACCTGAACATGTGGAAGACTTTGGGGTGGAGGATCAACTCTCCAAACCAGAGGTTATTGAGGGAGTTTTTGAGATACCAGATCTGGTTACAGAGGGAAAAACCCTAAGACCAGAAGTGTCTGATGTTTTCACTACTGTATCAAGTGCCTCAGAATCTCTACCTGAAGTGATCACAGAATCAGCTTCGAAGAAAGATAAGGACTTACCATCTGTTGTTGGGGATACTAAGGAGCCACAGTTTGAAGAGATGGGTGAGAGATCTACGCTGTTTCTCAATAAAAACGTTTTAGAATTAACATGGAAAATGTTCACAAAATGAGTTTTAGCAGTCATCTGAAACACTTAACTATTTTGCACTTCAAATATAATTTACAACCTAACTTTAATGATTTCCCAGAGGAAGACCAAGAAGAAGAGACTGCATCACAACCCACGGAGACACTCGCAACTGATCTACCTTTGACAACACTTTTTGAAGTAGTGCTAACAGATGAATCGGTCGTTACGCCAACCCCTTTGGAAAAGGATTATGATTCACCAACTGAAAAAGTACAATCAACTGTTGCCCAGGAGTTACCATCTGTTGTTGGAGATACCAAGGAGCCAAAGCTCACAGAGATGGGTAAGAGATCCATGCCATCTGTGTTTCTCAATAAAATTGTTTTGTCAAAGAGATGTTCAGAGAGATGCTCCCAATCATAGCTCTCATTACAGAACATTACAGGCTGTCTAATTTAAATTTGATCGTGGAGTTGAGGCAGAATAAAAGGCTAAAAGAAAATAAGACACCTGAGTGCAGAAGTGACAGCAGTTGTTTAAGGTGAACATCTTTTATCTCATGTATAAGAGAATATTTGAGGGGATATGACTGCTGAACTGTCACACATTAACTATTTTGCACTTCAGATGTAATTTATATCATCATTAATGATTTCCCAGAGGAAGACCCTCCGACAGAAGATCTCCTTGTAGAACAAGAAGAAGAGACTGCATCACAACCCATGGAGACACTCGCAACTGATCTACCTTTGACAACTTCACCTGCAGACCTTAACAGTTTTGAAGTAGTGCTAACAGCTGTATCTGTCGTTACGCCAACACCTTTAGAAAAGCATTATGATTCACCAACTGAAAAAGTACAATCAACTGTTGCCCAGGAGTTACCATCTGTTGTTGGAGATACCGAGGAGCCAAAGCTCACAGAGATGGGTAAGAGATCCATGCCATCTGTGTTTCTCAATAAAACTGTTTGGTCAAAGAGATGTTCAGAAATATTTTGAAAATTGTAACAAGATAGCCAAGTTTTAGCTATCATCTGAAACCCACTTATACAGTTCCCAATCCAAGATCTGAGTACAGAATTTGATACTGGAGTTGAGGCAGGATAAAAGTCAAAAAGAAAACAAGACCCCAAGTGCAGAAGTGAAAGCAGTTGTACCTCATCTACTGGGGGAAAGAGAAATTAAGATTATTACTGAACAGCCACACTGATCCACAAAATTAACTATTTCAGTGTGCAACTATTTCACCATTTAAAATGTAGTTTATAATCTATCATTAATGATTTCCCAGAGGAAGACACTCCGACAGAAGATCTCCTTGTAGAAGAAGAGACTGCATCACAACCCATGGAGACACACGCAACTCATCTACCTTTGACAACTTCACCTGCAGACCTTAACAGTTTTGAAGTAGTGCTAACAGCTGTATCGGTCGTTACGCCAACACCTTTAGAAAAGCATTATGATTCACCAACTGAAAAAATACAATCAACTGTTGCCCAGGATGTTGATTTTACGAAGACAGAAAATGACAAAATGCTGAATGTGGAAACTCAGGAAGTTGTTCTAACAGATGCATCAGTCGTTACTCCAATATTTTTGGAAAAGGATTATGATTCACAGACCGAAAAAGCACAACCAACTGTTGCCGAGGATGTTATATTTGAGTCAGAAAATGACCACGTGCTGGATGTGGAAACTGAAGACCCATTTATTCATTTAAAAGAGTTAGACCAAATAGATGTAGTAAGTACTGAGACCATTGATCTCTTGAGTTATGACAATGGATATTCTTTCCCAAATGAAGGATATCCCTTGGAGACAACAAGAGCGCCATCACTAAAGTATTTCACAACTCCTTCTATGACCACAGCTAACAAAGACAAAGAACTAGTTGTGTTTTTCAGTTTGCGTGTCACAAACATGCTGTTCTCTGAAGATCTTTTCAATAAGAGCTCTGCAGAATACCGATCGTTGGAAAACACATTTGTTGAACTGGTGAGTGCAGCTCTTTCAATTTCTGTTGGCTGGTTTATTAACATCCTCATTAATAGTGGGATATTACAGTAAGAAAACATACAACTCTTTATTTTCTTCATAAAGCGGTTTCTTATAGTGATGAGTGAATGGGTGGACATCAGCATATTGTTTCATCTGAATGCTTTTCACTGCATAGCCTATGCAGTCTTTAAAAACGAGACTATACTTACACTCTGCAGTATGATAATATTTGTGCTTAGATTCCTTCTGCTAACTCCTGCAATTGTCCAGTGGATTTTGAATGGTGGACATACATAAACTATGTTTTTGTCTCCTCTGTGCACAGCTACTCCCATATCTACAGTCTAACCTAACAGGCTTTAAGAAGTTAGAGATTCTAAACTTCAGAAACGGAAGTGTGGTGGTCAATAGCAAGGCAAAATTTGCCAAGTCTGTGCCGTACAACATTACTCAGGCTGTCCAGCACGTCTTGGAGGAGTTTTGTAATGCTGCAGCCCAGCATTTGGACATAAAGGTTGACAGCCATTCCCTAGACATAGAACCAGGTAAGAGTCTTGGGCTTTGCAAGCATCATACATCAGCTGGCTGGTTCATTTCAAAACTGCATCAGTCTGTCTGGACATGGACAGAATTTCTCACAGAAGGTCAAGAACTGCTACAATTGAGATGAGTCCCATTTCTTCTTTCATTTTAGCTGATCAAGGTGACCCTTGCAAGTTTCTTGCCTGCAACGAGTTTTCCAAATGCGTGGTAAACCTCTGGACAAAGGAAGCACAATGTTTATGTGACCCAGGCTACGTGACGGTGGATGGACTGCCATGTCGGAGCCTCTGCGTGGTCCAGCCTGACTTCTGTCTCAATGGAGGAGAGTGTGAGATTGTACCGGGCATGGTGCCGCTTGCAGGTACCTCAGAGAACAAACACATATGTGACCCTGGACCAAAAGTCGCTTAAGTCTTAAGTCACTGGGGTATATTTGTAGACAGCCAACAATACATTGTATGGGTCAAAATGATCGATTATTCTTTTACGCCAAAAATCATTAGGATATTAAGTAAAGATCATGTTCCATGAAGATATTTTGTAAATTTCGTATCGTAAATATATAAAAACTTCATTTTTGATTAGTAATATGCATTGCTAAGGACTTCATTTGGACAACTTAAAAGGAGATTTTCTCAATATTTTGATATTTTTGCACACTCAGTTTCCAGATTTTCAAATAGTTGTATCTCGGCCAAATATTGTCCTATCCTAACAAACCATACATCAATGGAAAGCTTAAGATGATAATTATTTAAAAAAAAAAAAAATTTTAATGGCTGGTTTTGTGGTCCAGGGTCACATATAGCTATGAAAAGTTAGATTCCATGATCTAAATGCAATTCAGTTCTGTTTTGGAATTGAATAGAATGCTTGTCTCTAATGTGAGATCTAGGTTTTTACCTTAACTAGGTAAATCAAGTTTCTGACTATATGCTGGCAAACTTAATATTTTTGCCAGCACTCCAGTATTTTTGGTAATTTCTTAAAAAAAAAAAATCAGGAAATTACTTTGTTCTTTAGAAACATGTAAACACAGGGATGATGTTGTGTAGCTCTGATGGATCTCTTTAGGAATAATCCTCCACTGTGCATGTTATAACTGTCTCTCTCGACCCTTTTAGATGTCCTGTAGGTAAATTCTGGCAATTTATCGGGGAGAGATGTGCAGAGCTGGTCTCCGTGACACTAGACCCCTTTCTTTCCCTAGTGTGCCTCGTGGGCGCGCTCACCTTTCTTTATGCCATCATTTCTCTCTTGTTATACATGTGCAGGAAATGTGTACGGACCAGAAAGACACTAACTCTAGTGTAAGCAGGTCTTTTTTTCGTCAGATTTTCTGACATATTTTGCGGTCAAATAATTTGTTGTGTAATCACAGATAACAAAACATACAGTAAAAAATATCTCTGAAATGCTGATTAGTCAAACATATACAAATTTAAAAAAAATTCTAATTCAAAATTCAAAGTTAAAAAAAAAAAGTTTTTAAGTTTTTAAAGTATTTATTTCTTAAAGGGGTCCTATTATGCTCTTTTACAATGTCTTGAATTTGTTTTGGGGGTGTACTAGAACATGCTCTCATGCTTGGTGGTTTGAAAAACGCATTATTTTTTACATAATTTACATTATGGCATAAACGGCTCGATTAATTCCGGGTTTGATGAAGGCCCGCCTTCCGAAAAACGAAATGCGATGTGATTGGTTAGCTGTCCCAGTGAATTGTGATTGGCGAACAGCTTAGATGGTATTTCAGTAGTGCCCCGCCCCTTGCCAAAGCAGAAAGTTACGTCTGCTCCAGTTTAGTTAAGGATGGCGTCAATATAGCCACATCAATCTGAGCCAGATTCAGACCCCGAGAATATTGAACAAGAGGATCGTGCAGAA
>NW_015549698.1:388727-409584 GCF_001515605.1 Sinocyclocheilus anshuiensis | reverse complement strand
TAACCACAACCTCGCCCCTCCCCACCCCCCAACCATTCCAATTTCTGTAGGCGGGAATTATTTGTAATGCTATTCTAATGAGTCGCTTTGTGATATCACAAAGCCCGGAAAACAAACGCTGTAGTCCAAACGAGCCGTTCGTTGTAGTTCTTGAAAAGGGATTTTTTAAAAACGAAATATCTCCCTTTGGAGATGACTTTGAGATTTGTAAGTTTGAAGATCTTTTTTATGCCCAAACATACACACTACACACTGACTAAAATTAAAAAAGTGAAAAAGCATAATAGGACCCCTTTAAAGGAATGTTCTAGGTCCAATACTCAAGTTTGTAAAAAATAATTATATGTACACTTTGAAGGTAACGGTATTAACGTCCAATGTCATCATGTCTGTTTTTACAAACTAAGAAAAGAAATAATTTATTCCTGAAAAAAAAGCATATGGATTATGCTCATTTGAAGACATGTATCTTATATAATCGTTCTTAGAATAACTCTTCACAGTGGATTACAGTGAATGTGGCACTATGGTAACAGTTATTTACAAAATTGATTTGTATAAAATGTCTCAAATCTTTACTTGCTTCCCTGTCTATTCTGTTCTAAACACATTTATGAACACTTTTTACCTCTTTAGATACGTCTCATTCTTCATTTTCATTCTGTGCCTTTTATCTTTGGGATATTCTCTTTTCTCTGTCTGAACAGTCAGATGTCCCCCATCCAGCCGCTCTGGATTAACAACTGAAGCCTCCACAAGCAGAAATTCTGATCAAATTATTCCAGAAAACTATAAATAAAAAGTAGAGTCCAGCATCGTCATTATAAACATGCATCGTCCTGTTTAACAGTATCTGATTAGGGCACAAGCTGTTCTCAAACACTCGAAACTGAAGAGTTCAGGCATTTCATTTGGGATTGCAAGGCAGCTCTGTATTGAAATCCCCATTACGGTTTCTTCTCCACAATTTTCTAAATTTATATAACTTTCCATTCAAAACAATTTTTTACACGTTTTTAGGTGGTCTTTATTCACTTTACTAATGGGTTAATTTGAAAATGTCCTTTACATCTACACTGGGAGTAAACTCATTTTGTTGAATGCTTGGCTTCTACTTCTGCAGCATCATTCCATGGAATCACCACACTGAAATTCAACACACTTTCTTGACAAATAATATTGTTGTAAAAATAAATAATATTGTACAATGCCATCTATATATTTTTGTACATTTCCTGTAATTATATTAATTAATAGAAAATACATGTTACCACTTTTGCCATAAAACAGGACTTTACTCAAGGAATCCCAATATGATACAATTTCCAGCATGTTCTAAACACAAAGCCTGTTTTGTACCTAAAAAACCTTTACTAATATGTCTTTTTTTACAGAAACTGTGATGCATCACACACCTGTGAATTTGTCCTTGGGATATGACTTTTTGTTGCTTTCCCTTCAGGTGATATTGATGTCTTTCTTTGCCTTTTAAAATCTAGGCTTCATATTGCTGTATGTGCTGTCCTGTTTTATAGAGGCAGAGACCAGACCACCGTACCAGGCCTGACGAGTTAATCACAGAAGATTTACACATTATAATCACTGTCACTGAGGTAAGTTCAGATTTCACATGATATCAACTTTTGTTGTGGTTGTAAGAATGAATCTCTAACTATTAGACCAGTGGCCAATTGCATAGACTAAGAATTGCTTAGACTATTCACCAGACTGGACTTTTTTAAGTCAATTACATAAATACATAGATTGGTCTAATTTGACGAGTATGATTGATCACCCTTTTGTCTTAATAATGACTAAGTGTACACAACTGGCCCCAGGTCTCACTTAATGTCATGTTTAAGGTTAATTATAACTAAATTTTATAGACTAAATTTGTCACATGGGATAACTTTTGTAAGCAAAACCGTTTATACAGTCTGTGGTTTCAGAATATATAATTATAAATAAAAGTCCAAAATCATTCATGCAGCTATTAGCTAAACATCCTTTATCTATTGCACAACATCAATGCAAAACAACTTGTTTCTTTTTTAACAGAGGTGGGACGTCCGATGGTGCTTATCCAGACATTAAAAGACGTTTGAAAAGACTTCCCATGATCCCACAACCCCCGAAGGCTGTAGAATGAGTGGCCAAACATCCTGAACAGATGGAGAGCCAAGCTGAATGGTTATGTAACCTGTCGTTCTCATAAGAACATCAAGAAATGAGCTGGTTGAATGTTTTCACATGGCAGAAAGCATTATGGGTTTCCTCACAATGAGGGAATTATTCTTCTGTTTGATCATAATGAATACACAAGTTTCACACGGTTCAAAAATTCTATGGAACATCATTTTGTTTTGGTGTATAATAATTATAAATTGTTTCACACGCATAGCGAATACTCATTTTTTTTTTTTGTCTTTTAGCGTGGTTGTCTTATGAAAAGTAGAACTTTGTTGGAAATATTCTTTGAATGCTATAGAGGAACAAATGTTAAAAAGAAAAAACTAAAGTTATAAACAAAAACTTGCTACAAAATATGAACCAATTTTGTAAGATTTACCCAAAGCACTGTGCGAAATGTCTTTAAGTATAGTTTAATATTAAATCTAGAGCTACAGTGGGTACGGAAAGTATTCAGACCCCCTTACATTTTTCACTCTTTGTTATATTGCAGCCATTTGCTAAAATAATTTAAGTTAATTTTTTTTCCTCATTAATGTACACACAACACCCCATATTGACAGAAAAACACAGAATCGTTGACATTTTTGCAGATTTATTAAAATGGTGGTGGTGGCAGCATCATGCTGTGGGGGTGTTTATTAGCTGCAGGGACAGGACGACTGGTTGCAATTGAGGGAAAGATGAATGCGGCCAAGTATAGGGATATCCTGGATGAAAACCTTCTCCAGTGTGCTCAGGACCTCAGACTGGGCCGAATGTTTACCTTCCAACAAGACAATGACCCTAAGCACACGGCTAAAATAACGAAGGAGTGGCTTCACAACAACTCTGTGACTGTTCTTGAATGGCCCAGCCAGAGCCCTGACTTAAACCCAATTGAGCATCTCTGGAGAGACCTAAAAATGGCTGTCCACCAACGTTTACCATCCAACCTGACAGAACTGGAGAGGATCTGCAAGGAGGAATGGCAGAGGATCCCCAAATCCAGGTGTGAAAAACTTGTTGCATCTTTCCCAAAAACACTCATGGCTGTATTAGATCAAAAGGGTGCTTCTACTAAATACTGAGCAAAGGGTCTGAATACTTAGGACCATGTGATATTTCAGTTTTTCTTTTTTAATAAATCTGCAAAAATGTCAACGATTCTGTGTTTTTCTGTCAATATGGGGTGCTGTGTGTACATTAATGAGGAAAAAAAATTAACTTAAATGATTTTAGCAAATGGCTGCAATATAACAAAGAGTGAAAAATTTAAGGGGGTCTGAATACTTTCCGTACCCACTGTATGTTAGTGATGTCCCTGGACAGCCCTGAATAACGGTAAATAGCATCACTTATTTGCATTTATTTTAAATCCTTAGTCAACAACATTCATCACAGTGACATTTAATAGTTGTTTGTACTATATTAAATATATATATTTTTATCATTGTTATTGTATTGTGAAATGTTATAGAAGGTAATCCCTGAAACGAGGCTCTCATAACTCTATATGTATTTTTGTAAATACAGTTGGTGTATTTATGAACCAACTGTGCTGGTTTATATCTATAAAAATCTCAACTGTGCTTGTTGGAAGAAAACAGACAACTTTATTTAGCTGGAGATCTAATGCCTACATCAGTACCTTGTTTCGTTTCATACAAATCTTGCTTTTGTATATAGAAATAAATCTCATTTGCATATTGCTCTTATACATATTTGGTCTGATATCACAATTACAACCCATGCCTTGTGTGTCATATTGCATCATTTGCAAAACACACACATCATCGTAGATTTACACAACATTAGGGACAATAACAATATCACAAGAAGACTAAATCGTATTATTAAAATCATAATTTTTTATTAAACATTTTTCATTCAGTCATAATTTAGTTGTCATTACGTACCAGAGTTATTGTATTTACTTTATTGTAGCTTTTGTAAATACTTTATGCAAGCAGTTAAACTCACAGTAAATAACAAAACTCAGAATAGTGTACAGTGCTGAACAATATCAGTATTTACATCTGCAAGTCAAAGAGGATCTTTATTTCAACGTGAGATTGATTCAAACGTTAGGAAGAAACTTGAATTTCTCTCAAGGAACATTGCCAGTAAAGTATTTATGGATTACTGATGTTCATCATATATCATAGCAAAAATATTACATTAAGTAAATTATATTAAGAGGCAGTTTAGAGGCAATTACACTGTCAAGAACAGCAATTAACGATCAATGAGATGATTCGACACACCAGATATTCAAATAAATCCAGAACAAATGAGACAGCTACTAAAAAGAAGCACTTAAAAAGAACAAAACAAAAATAATGTCAAAAGACTAAAAACTGAAAAGAATATTAAAAGACTAAAAAAAAAAAAAAAAAGAACTAAATGAAAGTCAGTGCTGGTTATGTAGGAGTTGGTAGATTCCCTTATGGAACTAGAGCTGTTATGTGTGTGTGTTTATTTGAGCATGCTCTGCAGCATGGCAGTGGCGTACGTGGGTCGGGCCTGCCTACTCTCGATGGCGTTTTTAAGGTACTGAATTCCTCCACAGCGTTCCCAGATCTCCTCAAACTGGCGCGGCAGAATCTCAGCACCACGCTTCCGAGTCAAACCGGTCTCTTCCAGACTCAGCTCACACATCTCCATATCATCCTTACCTATCAACACAAAAACAGATGTCACACATTAGGAACTAATCTAGAAATGAAGCAATATACGGGCTAATATTATCTATGTATACTCGTGAAGCTTTGTGTCCGGTCCATGTACCATCTCAAGGCTCGGATGGGACAGAGCAAAACTAGGGCTGGGTCTGCCTCCTCCGGGGACAGCGCTTGCAGGTTCACCACCTGATCCCTGAAGGGAGTAGTATCGACTGAAAATGCATGCAGGTCCCCTACCCTCTTGATGGAGGCCAATGCAAGCAGGAGCAGAATTTTCATTGACCGAAACTTCAGCTCGACTGAGTGCAAAGGCTCAAATGGGCCCTGCTGTAGTACTCTGAGCACTAGAGACAGGTCTCAAGAGGGTATAGAGGGGGGCCGGGGAGGATTCAACCTTATCGCCCCCTGAGGAACCTGATGACCAGGTCATGCTTCCCTACCGACTTCCCTTCCATGGGGTCGTGGTTAGCAGCAATCGCAGCAACATAGACTTTAAGGTTGGAGGGAGACAGTTTTTGCTCCAACACTTGATGCAGAAAGGAAAGCACGACTCTGATCGGGCATCTCCACGCAATTTCTAGACGGACATCTATTACTGTTGCACTCGCGTCTCGCACAAAGGAGCCGCATGTTTAGAAAGCCATGTAAAATTAATGCAAGTTTAACTTTGAAAAAACATATATCAAGACTTTATGGTGGGTTTTTCCCCATCCCACTGCATCTAATGTTTTTAAATGAAAAATGTACTCTGTGTGATTGGCTTTCCGCCCTTTGTATTAAATTATGCATACATACATGATGCTGTTTTGTTTATAGTTGTTTAAGCAACTTAATTATAATTGGTTTATAAACATTATTTTAAACATTATGCACTTCTTTTTCGCAGATAGTCATGTTATCTTATGCTTTGAATGATGCGCCCTCTTGTGGCCTCAGGAGAGAAGCCAAAAGCTTTTCTTCACCCTAACTGAAATTATGCATTTTATATAATTCGAATTTTGATAATATTTAAGTACAAAATTCGAATTTAGTTTTTCAGGCATTTTGACAGCCCTACTTCAAGGCGTAAGCGTGTCTCGTAGACGGTGCTCGCGCCAAAGTGATGGTGTCTACTACCACTTGGGGTACCAGAGGTCTGGACGCGGGTGCCACAGGATGCCCCATCTCTGAGTCTCAGTAGATCCTTTATCAGAGGAATCCGGCAGGGAGGGGCTGTCACGAGGAGCATTAGTTCTGGGAACCAAGACCGATTGGGCCAGCCACAAGCAGGACCGGCTTCTCGTCCTCCCTGATCTTGCACAGCGTCTTTGCGAGAAGGCTAACTGGGGGAAATGCATACTTGCACAGGCCCCACGGCCAGCTGTGTGCCAGTGCGTCCGTGCCGTGTGTTTCCTCGTTCAGTTAGTAAAACAACTGGCAGTGAGAGGTCTCTGGAGAGGCAAACAGGTCTACCTGAGCGTCTCCGAAACGTCTCCAGATCAGCTGGACCGTCTGGGGATGGAGTCTCCATTCTCCGGGAAGAGCAGCTCATGACAGCTCGTCGGCCAAATGGTTGAGCAGGCCCGGATTGTGAACGGCACGAAGCAATCTCAGATGCTTCTGACTTCAGAGGAGGGGGTGGCGGGCGAGTTGCGATATGTGACGGGAGCGCAGACCACCTTGTCGGTTGATGTACACAACGGTCGCAGTGTTGTCCGTGCGGAGCAGCACGTGCTTGCCTCGTAAGCGCCCTCTGAGATGGTTCAAGGCAAGGCACACTGCTAACAACTCAAGGCAGTTGATGTGCCAGTGCAGTTGGGGGCCCGTCCATACACCCGACACTGTAGGCCCGTCGTACGTGGCCCCCCAGCCGGTGGTAGAGGCATCCGTGTAACACACAGCATGCCTGGAGACCTGTAATAGGGGCACTCCTGCCTGAAGAAAGGTTGAAGGTTTGGCGGCAGGCTGGTGTAACATGGACCCGGTGAGTGCCGCGCTACCACGTCCACCTTGGGACTCGGCCATGGAGCCAGTGTTGAAGCGGTCTCATATGAAGCAGCCCGAGCAGCGTGACAGCCGCTGCAGCTGCCATATGCCCCAGGAGCCTCTGAAACTGTTTCAGTGGGACCGCCATCCTGCTCTTGAACATATTCAGGCAGTTCAACACAGACTAAGCACGTTCCTCTGTGAGGCGTGCTGTCTGTTTGACCGAATCCTACTCCATACAGAGAAAAGAGATCCTCTGCGTCGGGGAGAGTTTTCTCTTTTCCCAGTTGACCCAAAGGCCCAACCGGCTGAGGTGCAAGAGCACCAAGTCCCTGTGTTTGCACAACTGATCCTGAGACTGAGATAGTATGAGCCAGTCGTCGAAGTAGTTTAGAATGCGAACGCCCTGCTCTCTCAGGGGAACAAGGGCCGCCTCTGCAACTTTCGTGAAGACACGGGGGGACAGGGACAACCTGAAGGGCAGGACCTTGTACTGATATGCTTGTCCTTCGAACGCGAACTGCAGAAATGGTCTGTGGCGCAGAAGGATCGACACATGAAAGTACGCATCCCTCAGGTCGATCGCTGCAAACCAATCTTGCGGACGAATGCATCCGAAGATGCGTTTCTGCATGAGCATCATGAACGGTAGCTTGTGAAGGGCCCGGTTCAAGAGACACAGGTCCAAGATCGGTCATAGCCCACCGCCGGGCTGTAAAACCTACTGTAAAACCTTACTGTCTTCATATTGGCTGGAGGGACTGGCTCTATCACGTCCTTCGCCAGTAGGACTGCGATTTCCGCACGTAAGACAGGAGCATCGGCTGCCTTCACTGAAGTGGACGCCCCTGAACTTGGGGGGACGCCGGGCAAACTGAATCGCATAGCCGAGTCTGATGGTCTGAAGAAGTCAGCTAGACGGACTGGGCAGCGCTAGCCAGTCTCCCAGATACTGTATAAGTGGTACCAATGGAACCACCACGTACCTGCGGATCCTGCGGTACCCGGGACCCAGCCTGGGCAGCTCGTAGGCGGTCCGAAGAGGGGTCTGAGTGTGCGATGCAATGCTTACCTGGTTCCACGATTGGGCAGAGGGTGCGCGAGTAGGGCCTTTGATGACGCACTCGAACCGCCTGCTGCTGCCTGCTGGCATCAGAGGAGGAAGAGTGTGTTCCGGGTTTGGTCCGTCCGCAACTCTGTGTCCTGTTGGGACCCAGAGTTGGAGAAATCTGCTGTTCTGTCGAGATTTTTGGAAACAAAGATTCTCCACCCGGCCCTCCTCCGGGGGAGGGAGAGGTGCGTTCACTATCTCCCAAAGAGCAGTTCTCTCTCTCTCTGGGTCGCCCGTCCCAGGGCCTCTTGCTCTTCCGCTTACCGCCAGGTTTGACAGGGGGCCTGGACGGGCGGGGTGGCCTGCCCACGTATACCCCCTAGCTGCACCACCATCGAGAGTGGTGAGGGAGTAGGAGTTAGCAGGTCGGTTTCTGGCAGAAAAAGGTGCCGTCCCTGACCTGGTAAGCTCCTCATGCACCTCCGGGAAGAATGGCACCGGGGCGGGGCGCTGAGAACCAGCGTGGGCCACCCCGAGAAACCAATCGTCCAACCTAGAGGGCTCAGGACACAGTGGAGGTGTGGAGGTCTCTACTCGAGCCCTACCCTCTCAGCGGCCCGGGAAAGCATAGCCATCATTTCCGGATCCGATTCAGGCATTGCTTCCGTCCCAGAGGGTGGCAGCGCAGCCGAATCTTCCTCTCTAAAAAGCTCCGACTCACCCTCCGATGCAGCGATTGACATCCGATTGTCGGGAGGAGCGCCTAAGGATACTGCTGGTACGCTTCTTGTAGAGGGCCCAACACGTTCCTTTGGCAGCTCATCTGGTTGCGGAGTGCAAGAGGAGCAATGGTCCCCCAAGGGTTGGTTCCCTGGAGGGTTTGCCATCACTGTTACCCTCAGACCGACCATGCTACTGCCTGAAGTAGTCCTCGCCTGACTGCCACCAGGACGAGAGCTAGAACGAGGTGGAGGCAATGGAGCTCCGCCCCTTTTGAGGTAATGGAGCCTGGTCCGCAACTCCAAGATGGACATCTTCCTGCAATGAGAACATGACTCATCCACGTACACCACCAGAAATGCACAGGTGATATGTTGTCTATAACAAGACGCAACGTCGTCTTTAGAAAGATGCAATGTTGTCTTTACAAAGAAGCAACGTCGAGTTTGCCAGACGTAACGTTATCTTTAAAAAGACGCACCCATGAATGCTCTTTTAGGGAAAAAAGCTTATTTAGCGTGCTGAAGCGCACAGGGTGAGATGGTTGCCTGCAACACAAACAGGGGGCAGTGCAGCCTGATGTGTGCAACACACTCGACATGGGAAACCACCACTGCTGAAGCGCCATACCGCCAGCACCAAGAAGCTCCAAGAGTGCGCTGAACTCATTCAGTCTTCTCTGTAGAGTAGTCAGGAGCAGAACGATGTGATCGCTCGGCTCCGAAGCGAAAAGCTGAGTATGCGTTAGACCTGCTGCCTAATTATACTCGTGCTGTGATCAGCGGCAGCTGGATGCAATCATTACATGCCAATGTGCATTGGTTTGTTTAGTTACACTCAAAGCAGATTGGAATCTCGCTTCGAGAGACCAATTTCGTCGGTCAATACTGATGTGATGTCGAGAGTGACCGACTGAAAGGGAACACTAAAGTTCTATGTGCTTCTAATGAAATCTAGATTCTAATGATTCTAGTGAACAAAATATAAAATGTGAAAAAAGTACTTGTTAGTACTTATTACCGACAACAACAATTTCAGCCATGCTGTATGCAAGTAATAAACTCATAAAAATGTATTTAATAAAATAAAGTACAGTACAGTAATAACAACAAACACAAACTCTTGGGATGTTTGTATCAGAGCATTTTTGAGTATGACGGCTATCACTAAATGAGGAAATTCATTAGCCTGATACCAGAATTACTTCAAGTGCATCCCTATATTAAGTAAGCAAATTGGACTAAAAAAATAATAATAAACCCCCAGTGTTGTGGAAGCTATTGCTGAAACTGTAGCTTGTCAAGCTACTCATAATTTAATACAATTCAAAACAGTTAAATGTAATCTGATTATATAATTTAATATCATGAATATAGAATTTTTCTTTTCAAGTAACGTAATTGTTTATTAGTAATAAGTCTTCTTTTTTTGGCAAAAGACAATGAGGATTTCAATAACAGTAACTGCATTAAACAGATACTGCTCCTATGTGACTCATATCTTTATGACAGTGTGAACAGCACAATATTTTTTATTTATCACAATATCACAATTCAGATTTGGGATACTTTCATACGTGGTCCTAAATCAGATTCAGGTCTGATGTTTGCAATGAGACCTGAGTTAGAATGGTCATATCATTCAAGAACGACATTCGTCATAATTCTGTGCTGATGGGAGTCACTCCAATGATTTTACATACCGCGATACCGGTAGTTCTTTGATCACTCGGTGAATATTACAGACAGTTGTGGATGTATTCAGTGGAAAGACAGTGAGGTGTTAAACTCTTAATTATTACAGTGACAGCTCCACAAGCTAAACATAAGGGGTCGAACAGTAAATATTTAAAAACTTTGCACTCTTTTTCCTCATCTTTGCCCTCCTTCACTGGATTCACTGGCTTTTGTGGCACATCAGCTTATAAATGAATTCACAAACCCTTACTTGAGTGTGCTTCATGCCGTATTGTTATCATGCCTTTTGCACATACGGGTCAGTTTAGGACCGTCATTCGTTCACACTGGAATCTGATATTGGCCATATTTTAAAAAAAGACAATGTGAACAGCCAAACAAAAAATCGTATCTGAGCATTAAATGGTAATAGAGCACTAACACTTGCAGTGTGAACACAGCCTATTTTAATTCACCTAAAACTGATGAACAGTTACATTTAACTACACATTACTATATTAAATAAAATTATTTCTTAATACAAAATGCTGAGATTGATCTGAAAGACTTTCCTCAATACACTCGGCTGTAAAGGTTGGCATATACTGTAAAACAATTCAGCCAAAAAGTAGTGATGTAATGAGTGATGCTGCTCTCCACCGATCTCATAATTTTACAATTTTGGAAAAACTGATGCAGTTACCAATGTACTGAGTATCTCTATCAGAAACACAATTCACTGACACCAACAGCTTCTCTCAAGAGCAAATGTAATGCTGTGAGAAATTAAAGTGAGGTAACAGCAATGAACCGACATCTCCAAATGAGAGAAAAAGATGACAGTGAAAGTGAATCAGACCTGCCACCAGCAGAATGGGGTGTTTATCCGGGTGCAGCTCCATCTGTCTGGCAATCCAAGGCCCATCAAAGTGTGCGTACCACCATCCTTTCTTGTTCTGAGGGTCTTTGTATTGGTCTCCTGGTCGGATGAAGGGAATGCGAAAGAAGCGCTGCTGTCTGTTCATGACGATCTCTTGCTGCCGGGGCAGGACAGGCACAACCGGGTTCTGCTGGGCTGGAGGAGGACAATGGGATGACAACAATAGCATTAATAGTGTGTGTGTTAATAGTGTTACAAAAAACATCTCCAGAGTCTAAAGTTTGGCGCCAACCAGCCATAGCAAAACTTATATTATTCAACTATTAAAGTAACCAAAAAAAAGTATCAAAATTTCCACAAAAATTTTAAGCAGCACAACTGTTTTCAACATTGATGAAAATAATAATTTTTTTTTTTTGTTTATATCAAATCAGCATGTTAGAATGATTTCTGAAGGATCATGTGACACTAAAGACTGGAGAAATGATGCTGAAAATTCAGCTTTGATCACAGCAATAAATGACATTTTAACAGATATTCACATAGAAAACTATGACGGTATTTTAGTGCCACGTAAAAAAAATAAAAAAATCTTAAGATTACGAGATTAAAGTCGTAATATTTTGAGAATAAAGTGGAAATTACGAGAATAAAGTCGAAATATTACAAGAATAAAGTCGAAATATTATGAGAATAAAGTTGAAATATTACAAGAATAAAGTCGAAATACTACGAGAATAAAGTCGAAATGTTTCGAGAATAAAGTCGAAATGTTTCGAGAATAAAGTCGAAATGTTTCGAGAATAAAGTCGAAATGTTTCGAGAATAAAGTCGAAATGTTTCGAGAATAAAGTCGAAATGTTTCGAGAATAAAGTCGAAATGTTTCGAGAATAAAGTCGAAATGTTTCGAGAATAAAGTCGAAATGTTTCGAGAATAAAGTCGAAATGTTTCGAGAATAAAGTCGAAATGTTTCGAGAATAAAGTCGAAATGTTTCGAGAATAAAGTCGAAATGTTTCGAGAATAAAGTCGAAATGTTTCGAGAATAAAGTCGAAATGTTTCGAGAATAAAGTCGAAATGTTTCGAGAATAAAGTCGAAATATTACGAGAATAAAGTCGAAATATTACGAAAATAAAGTCGAAATGTTTTGAGAATAAAGGTTCAAGTTATAATATTTTGAGAGTATATTCTAGCCTTTTGCACATGCAAATGGCCCGGATTGGGAGCACCGGGAGATTTTCCAAAGTCTCAGCTTTCAAAATCTGTCAGTTTTATAGCGAAATACAAGCAATATATTACAATAATGTGTTTTTTTCACGCTCTTTAATGTGGCGTGACAGATCGCTGTATTCACTTCAGTTTAAGCGGCATGTGAGTCTTTCCGATTACAATAATGAGACATTATTTTCATTATAAATTCAATTTAATTTTAAATTCTCAAAACATTTAGACTTTATTCTCGTAATATTTCAACTTCATTCTCGAAATATTTCGACTTTATTCTTGTAGTATTTTGACTTTATTCTCGTAATTTCGACTTTATTCTCGAAATATTACGACTTTAATCTCGTAATCTTAAGATTTTTAATTTTTTTAACGTGGCACTAAAAAGCCCTCGTAGAAAACATTTATTTTCAATTGCAATAATATTTCACAATATGACTGTTTTTACTGTATTTGTGGTCAAGTAAATCTAGCTTTGGTAAGCATAAGATTCTGCTTTCAAAAACATTAAATATATATATATATATATATATAATAGTTAGGAAAGCAGCAGGAAAAGGGATATTTTGTTTATTGTAAATATTGTTTTCTATTAGCTTAGTTAAGTGAGTGAGTTAGGCTAAATATTGGATGTTTTTCTCTTTGCATTTCATTAGGTCCTTTAGTTATGTTTTGGGGAGTTAGTCAGCTGTTGGTTTATTTTTTGGCCTTACTCACCTACGAAGCCTTGGCTTCCAATTATGTCAACTATTAAAAACAAACCCACACAAAATTATTTCTGTCTACAGTATCCAATTTGCATTTCCTCCTAACTCTAGATCCGGCTGATCTCAGTTTTTAAAGGAGATCTCCAGTGGGATTTTTCTTACCATAGTCTGTGATGGCTTTTGGTGCTCTCTGCTCATCCTGAGTGTTGCGTTTCTTGTTCTTTGACTTCCACGCGTGATAGACCTTCAGTCTGCGGTGAAACTCCTCACGACACGCAGATAACAACTCGATATCTAGATGGATATTGTAAAAAGAAAGTTGGAAACTGAAACAAAACAGACATTCACATTTTTACCCATCAATACAGAATTAAGTTCATTTCAAGCAGATAATGTGTAAGTAACAAAAGACAAGCAGATTATATGCTATGTTTCTGGTTCATAAGCATAAAAAGTTATGTGGAAATCAAAAATTTTTAACATTTAAAACAAAAGGTAAAATCTAAAATGGAACTTTCAGATTTTAAGAATGCAAAGCAAATTTGTGACATGGGGTTTGTGACTGTCTTTCTTACGCTGAAGCACACAAGACATTGTTTGAAACTTCAAGTAACGGATCACATGATCATCAGGATTTGTCTGTGCCATCTTGAGAGCAAAAGTGAGATTTGTTATGCTGAAAATATAATTTGTAAAGCAAATATCTGTGTTAAATTGGATAAAAATGCAAATTGAAGCAATTTCATGTGTGGTTTGGACTCTTGGACTGCTGTATACTGTCATAAACATAAGTAAAAAAGCAAACAAACATAAAACACAAATCTATGTCATATTCATATGCAGTCATGAAAACAACTTTCTTACCACAGGATGTATTGATGGCGTCCCGTAATTCAGCATATTTCCACTTGCTGAGTTCATATTTCTTCACATCAGCTTGAGCATTTGTGGCAGTCACCTGTGGACCTCTGAATCCACAGAAAACACAAACATATACAGTTACACAACAGATACAATTTCCTACTGATCTGACTCTTTTTGGACTCTTGCTCATTTGAGAAGCTGACGGGTACAAAAACAAGGATCTCAACGTACCAATTAAAATGTAAAAAGACAGATTATCACTACATACAATTAATCAAAATTACAAAACCCCTTCATTTTTAAAACTAAATCAAGCACATGCTAATAAACAATATTATTTAAATATTGCTACAAAAATGTCTCAATTTAATTGCGAAACACAGATGGTATCAGAGATCCGTCGAAGAAAAGAAAGGTTTACACAACAGCAATAACAGGAAATCAATTTCAGAGAAAGAAAAAAAGGACAAATCAGCATTTAATAAATTACAAGGAAGGAACATTAATTCACAGACAGAAGTAATAATAAAAGAACAAGTAACTCTGGATTCATTTTGATTTACAAAATATTGTGTGAAATTATGGAAATATTGTGATTGGACTATGAGTATGATCAGAATGATTCAAATTTTATGCAGTTTCAGACTTGAACAAGGTCATTTTGTTTTCATTTCAGTGGATAATGTTTTGATTTTTGGTTGTGTATATCTGTAGTGCCAACAACAAACCCTTCTACCCACCGAGCCAGAAGATCAGACATTTCCTTGGCCATTTCCTCCCTAAAGGACATGATTATTGGACCATGGTACATGTTAGCATATGACGTCATTAGTAAACTGCTCATAGGATTTTCCATTTTTGCATTTGACTAAACAGGATCCAATATAAACTGCCACATAGCTGTTTTGACAATTAAATATGCCTGAATGTCATGATTCTGGTGATTGTCTGCTGAGACTGCAATGGTTTTAAACACTCGACATAAGCTGCACCCATGGTGCTTAATGGAAAAAGTTGACAAAAAGCTGCTTTTAAACTAAACTAGAAATGCTCAGCAAAGAATAAAGATTTAAATAGGAGACAGTAAAAAATGTAACCTACATGGTCAAGCTCTTGAGTTTTTGTGGTGGTGGTGCAACACTGTAAAAACAGACAGGAAGAGCATTAAATAGAGTGACGGAGAAACTAATCAAAGTCTCCGCCGGTAATTAAACAAAATCCCACCACCATTAATGCTTTCTAAGAATGTTCCAGGTTCAAGACGAAGGAAAGGGGTCAAAGCATGACAAATCAAATTATGCTTGACCTTTTGATATATTCAAGCTTATTATGCTATAAAAATAAATGGTAACACTTTACAATAAGGTTCATTAGTTAACAACATTAGTTAATATTAACTAAGAATGAACAACACTTCTATAGCATTTGTTCATCTTAGTTAATGTTAATTTTAGTATTTACTAATTCATTATTAAAATCAAAAGTTGTGTTTGTTAATATTAGTTAATGCACTGTGAACTAACATGAACAAACAATGAACGACTGTATTTTTATTAAGTAACATTAACACAGATGAATAAATAGAGTAATGAATGTATTGTTCATTATTCATTCATGTTAGTTAATACATTAACTAATGTTAACAAATGACACCTTATTGTAAAAGGGTTACCAAATAAATAATGTGCTATAAAAAAATAAAAAAATGTTGAAAACTACACTTAATAGTTTAATACATTTTCTTTGATGAATACACCATTCAAAAGAATAGCATTTATTTGAAATGCAAATCTTTTGAAACATAATTGTCTTTATGGTAACTTTTGATCAATTTACATAAATTCTTTAGTAAAGATTTTTATTATTTGAGCAAAACTTGTTATCTGGTTGCACTGTATATGTGACCCTGTAGCACAAAAGCAGTCTTACGTCGCTGGGGTGTAATTATAGCAATAGCCAAAAATACATTGTACGGGTCAAAATTATCGATTTTTCTTTTATGCCAAAAATCATTAGGATATTAAGTAAAGATCATGTTCCATGAAGATATTTTGTAAATTTCCTACCGTAAATATATCAAAACTTCATTTTTGATTAGTAATATGCATTGCTAAGAACTTCATTTGGACAACTTTAAAGATGATTTTCTCAATATTTAGATTTTTTTGCACCTTCAGATTCCAGATTTTCAAATAGTTGTATCTCGGCCAAATATTGTCCTATCATAACAAACCATACATCAATGGAAAGTTTATTTATTCAGCTTTAAGATGATGTATAAATCTCAATTTCGAAAAATTGACACTTAAGACTTGTGATCCAGGGTCACATATGTGGTTTTAAGTTAAACTTGCATTGAACCCCTGTGCATTGAGCACATTCCTTTAACCTGCAGCTGCATGATTGACTGTTTGCATGACAAGAAACACTCTAACATATAAATGAATGTGTAATAGTACATGTATTGTAATTCATTTGTACTAGGGCTGTCAAATAAAAATTCGAATTTCGAATATTTGTCGAATTTAAAATAAAAATCCACATTTTAGGTGTGCCTCAGGCAGCCTTATCAATGGCACACATGATGCAATGACGATGTAAGTGTCGTTGCATTTGAATTTTTTGTTAGCCTATCCAGTTCAGCGATGCTGGTTGTTCATTCAAAATACTGCGGGAAAACAGAACATCAATGCGGAGAAGATCTTTTTTATGGCAAAACTGAAACCAAGCCGTTCACACAGAACACATATTTATCACATTTTCTAGATGGACATCTATCACTGTTGCACTCGCGTCTCGCACAAGAGAGTCACATGTTTAGAAAGTCATGTAAAAGTTCAACTTTTACAAACACGTCTCAAAACTTTATGGCGGTTTTTTCCCCATCCCACTGCATCTCATATTTTTAAATATAAAAAGTACTCTTTGTTATTGGTTTTCGGTCCTTTGTATTAAACTACACATATGTACAAGGTGCCGTTTTGTTTCTAATTGTTTAAGCAACTTAATTAATTATATTTGGTTTATAAACATTATTTTAAACATTACGCACTTTTTTCAAAAATAGTCGTGTTATTTTATTGCTTTAATTAGGGCTGCACGATAAATCGCATGCGATGATCATGTGCATCTCGTCAGTAAAGCCGGTTCTGTGATTAGTAGTAAATCTCCAGCACGTGTTTTCAGATGAAGCGGCATTTACTACACAGAGCCGTGGATCACTGACAAGCTACACAATATCGCGTTCATTATCGCAGAACAGATGAATCGCCTTCGATTATGAACGCGATATTGCGTAGCTTGTCAGTGATCTATGGCTCTGTGTATTAAATGCCGCTTCATCTGAAAACACGTGCTGGAGATTTACTACTAATCACAGAACCGGCTTTACTGACGAGATGCGCATGACAATCGCATGCGATTTATCGTGCAACCCTAGCTTTAATAAATGTGCATTAGTAATATTTTGCTTGATGCGCCCTCTAGTGGCCTCAGGAGAGAAGCCAAAAGCTTTTTCCCCCTAACTGTAATTATGCCTTTTAAATTCGATTATAATTCGAATATTGCTAATATTTAAGTGCAAAATTCAAATTTAGTTTTTTTTTGCCATTTTGACAGCTCTAATTTGTACAATGCCTTTTTTTTCCTCAGCCCACTGGAGTCATTATGATGTAAGATTGCTATAAGGGGCATGTTTAACTGTAGGGTGTGCTGGGTAAACATCTGAGGCTGATGATACACGGGGCAACTTTTCGAGCAATGTTGCCGGGCAACTTTAGTTATGGGAAACCAGGTGAGACACAGGGCCCATGACCGATCTAAAGTATCCAGATAGAAATTTGTTACCCATTCTCAGTGGGAAAGTGCCCAAGCAGCACTGCTCAAAAAAAATTGCCCGGCAAAATTGCTCAAAAAGTTGCCCTGTGTATCATCAGCCTGAAGGTATGCCATTTGCTTGGCAGCTGGCAGCGGCGTTCAGAGGGACACAAATACCTGCGCAGTCCGACTTCCACGGGCGTCTCCTCTGGGATGAGCTCAGCCTCGCTCCGAGCGATCCGCAGGGCCAGCTCTCGGTCTCGCCGCTCTTGCTCCAGCACGGGCTGTCGGGCCGTCTCCTGCTCCCTCTCCGCCTGCAGCTGCAGCTCCATCTCCTCCTAAAACACGCCAGCAGAGACACTAGTCACATATCAACCAATCAGCTGCTACCAACACAAGTGTTCGGCACAAAAAAACGCAAGCAGCACTTATGTTTTCAAACAGCTGTTATAATTGACCCTTTTCACAAGACTGTGTTTAACGGTCATCAGCATCGTAAATCCATCGTAAACAAATTATGTAAACTTTATAAAACTATACTTTGTATTATATCACCTTTACATCAAACTACAAAAAAACAGTTAACGCTAATGTGAGGGTGTTTCTAAAGCAGCGTCTATGGAAGGGATGGCAAATTTGACATCGCTCTCTCTTCTGACTGCCATTATCAGTTTCTCTCAGTTTATTTCCTTTTTTGAAAGTCGTGGAAACACTATCGTGGAGTTTTTCTTTTGCTATTTGAGCAAATGGGAATGCAAAAAATATATTTGTGGTACTCTCCCACTCACTGCTCTCGAAGTTAACCCAACTATGACGACTTCCACTGCTGAGAAACTTGCAAAAAGGTCCATTTTGTATGTAAGGTACAGTATGTAAAGAAACAACGTCTATCTTCTTCTCACAGGTGCAAAAACACTTTTTTTCCCAAAATACACAGCTGTTAAGAAACATTCCTGGCCAGGAAATTCCCACCTATCGGCAGGTGTGACTAAAGGTTTATTTTAGACCCTGCTAAGGGATGAACATGAAGGGAAAATGCAGAAGAAATAATGTGACGTATAAAGCTGAGGTCACCTGCAGTCTCCTCTCCTCCTCCTCTCTTTTCTTGCGCTCTTCTTCTTCCTGCTTCCTCTTCAACTCCATCCCGGCTTTCCTAAAACAGACAGACACATAGAAGCTTCAGCAGAGCTGGAGACGATAACGTCAGAATTAGTGACAGATCTTTTCTTCCACATTGTGCTGTATCTCTAAGTGAAATGAGTTATCCAGGGGTTAAAGCAAAAAAAAAAAAAAATCCTGAGACTGAACTTTTTTCCGGGGGTTGGGGGTTGCGGGGGCAGACACATACACAGGGTTATTTGGCAAACAAAAAAAAGAACATTATTTGAAAATGATTTTCCTTGAAACTAACTAGCAACGTATCTGCCATTGCTGTTAGCCCTTGACAGGCTCAGACTACAGATTATGGTGGGAGCAACTCTAACATTTGAAAGGATGCTATGGCAAAGTTATCGCTTTCCTTATTCAAACTGATTTTTTTCTCCATGAATATATGATTGACCTGAAGAATGAAAGCTATATCATACACTTTATGAGCTTTATCACGCTCACAGACACTAGGGGTGTGACGATACACTTAGCTCCCAAGGTGAGACAAAATGCAGATACATGGTTCACTAGAACGAGACAATGTTTTAATACTTTATGAAATGTTCAAATTACAAAATATTTGTCTTTTAAATGACAAAAAGTAAAACAAATGCAGTTGTATTTTGAAATGTTTGAACTAATCTAGTTTTTAATCGCAAAAATTAAAATAATGCAGTTGTATTTTGAAATGTTTTAACTAATCTAGGGCTTAACTATTATTTTGCTAAACAAGTAATCTACTTATTGTAATACAAATAGAAGTGAAAAACAGACTTTAATATGACTATATTTATATATAAAGTAACGATGAGGCAATAATAATTGGCCTCAAATAAAGTATCAAAACCAAGTAAATGGTTTTATTGAACAACACTGTTAAATACATAACGTAATATGCCTATATTATAACAAATACCTGCAGAGGGCGACAATGGCCTGGTGATGTTTCATGTATTTCAACGACGTTTAAATCCATTTAATTTTAATATTTGGCCACATGCAAAGTCAGAAACTTTTATTTTGAAATCGCGATGTACAGTACATCGCATATTTAGAAATATGTTGATGATGAACGTTAAGCAACCCAAACTCACCGCATGCGCCTCGCAGCTTTTTCAATGTGTCGCGCTCGAGACCCAGGCTTCTTTTCCATTCATCAGCTGCAACTCTGCAATTGGATACTAATGCACGTCTCGTGTTTATAAGAGCAAAAACTTCTGATTGTCTAGTAACGTTAGTTTGGTTGAGAGTGAAAGCAGTGTTCCTCTTTGGTAGGTGAACTCATGAACTCGAACGTGACATCAACAAGTGTTTTTAAATGTAGGATGACTATCTTTTTTTTCCAGCAGCCAAACGCCGCACACCGGAGATCCGGTGTAGTGCCGAATTCTGCACCCTGCCAGATTATGCATCCCCTAGTATTGGTAGGTTTAGGAGTAGGTGTGGGGGAGGGGTTAGGATTAGGGTTGGGGTTGGGATTACGCAATCAGGTAGCGATTTCATAATGCATAATGCATAATCTGGTAGGGGTGCAGATTTCGGCACAACACCGGCCCTGCTTGAATTTCTTTTAAAATGACAAAATTTGAAATAGTTTAAAACACTCTCAGTCCACACGTTTTCAAATGTTTTCCAATAGTTTCTCATCCACACTGAAACGTCAGAAAATGTTACATTTGCTTTATGGGGGGGGGGTTGGGATTAGGCAATCAGATAGCGATTTCAACGAGGGGATGCAGAATCTGGCAGGGGTGCAGAATTCGGCACAACAACGGCACGGTGCCGGAGAACTTTAAGCCCTGGTTATCAGAAAAGAACAATCTTAGAGATTAAGCAGACTAAATGATTGAAGGAGTCTGGCATGTGTCACCAAAGAGAAGCTTGACATTTTACTGGACAACTGAGCTAAGATTTTTTCATTATAGATCCCCCCCCCCCCCCAAAAAAAAA
>NW_015549698.1:364113-388119 GCF_001515605.1 Sinocyclocheilus anshuiensis | reverse complement strand
GCCAATTATAACAGGTCCTTTGCATCTAGAAGTCTTAAAGGTACAGAAGTAAAAACAGTTTCCGTTCATTTAATCAGCATTGGCACAAACATTTGATCGGAGAGCTACAGCCGATAGATTTTCAGTGATTTAATATTGGGTGGCTATTGTAAGAGTCATATATACTTTAAGAATAGTTTGATGGTGCTTTATGGTCCTCATCCACTTTTATTATACAGGAAATACTGGCTGGTATATGGTTAACAAAAATTCCACCTCTTCTGTTTCACCGAATAAAGTAATCTGGGTTAGGAATGACATGATTTCTGTCATTTGTTAATCCGGATGTATACTCACAGGCGTCTGTCCTCTTCCTCTTGTTTGCGCTTCTGCTCCTCTTCCTCACGTCTCTTCCTCTCTCTTTCCATTTCCTCTTGGATGCGTCTCAGACGCTCCATCTCCTCCTCCTCCTGCTTCTTCTTCTGCATGGCGCTGAGTAGCTCCTGCGAGCGAGTGACCAGAGCCTGGTGCTCATGGTCGATGTCTATGCGGCTCATTACAGTGCTCTAGAGAGAGGAGATACACACAGGACATGGTTCTTCATCTACAGCTCTTGTAGGTTAAATGAGGAACAGGGGTTTTCAGGAATATGCGCTGGACGTGTTCTTTCTCTCTGATACACACCTTTATCTTGAGTATGTGGGCGTTGATAGAGGAATCGAGTTCCTGCATGTGTTTGCTCATCTCCTGTTTTCCCTCCTTTAGTCCAGACACCACCTCATTCAGCTTCTCCATCCTCTTCTTCAGGTTACGTGCCTTCACCAGCCCATCGATCCTAACACACACACACACATTAATGCTTTTCACTCCTGCTCGAGTATTCCTGAGCTTTCAACAGTTTTACACGCAGCATCTGTGACGTATTGATGCTTACCACAGAAATTAATTTCAGTTTCACTATTGTTCAAATGTTTTGCTTTTACTCATCGAGGGCTGCATTTATTTGACTCGACTGAATACAGTAAAAACTGTAATATTGTAAAATATCATTCAGTTTAAAATAACAATTGAAATAGATTTTCTAATATGATGGAAAAGCTAAATTTACTCCAGTATTCAGTGTCACATGATCCTTGTCATTCGAAATCATTCTAATATGTTGATTTGCTGTTCTGAAAACTTTTCGTTATTATTATCAATGTTGAAAACATTTGTGCTGCTTAATATTTTTTGCAGAAACTGTGATATTTTTTTTTCTTTGATGAATATAATGTTTAAAAGAACACATTTGTGTGAAATATGTGACCCTGGAGCACAAAAGCAGTCTTAAGTCGCTGGGGTATATTTGTAGCAATAGCCAAAAATACATTGTATGTGTCAAAATTATCGATTTTTCTTTTATGCCAAAAATCATTAGGATATTAAGTAAAGATCATGTTCCATGAAGATATTTTGTAAATTTCCTACCGTAAATATATCAAAACTTAATTTTTGATTAGTAATATGCATTGCTAAGAACTTCATTTGGACAACGTTAAAGATGATTTTCTCAATATTTTGATTTTTTTTGCACCCTCAGATTCCAGATTTTCAAATAGTTGTAAATCTCAATTTTGAGAAATTGATCCTTATGACTGGTTTTGTGGTCCAGGGTCACATATAAATATTTTGTAACATTATAAATGTCTTTACTGACTTACATGTGCTAATGTAATTAATGCAGGGGCAAACAAAATGTTACAAAGTTTCGTTTTTAACTTTTAATTTAAAATACTGAATTGCACATAGAGAGGGCGAGCGATTCCATCACAGCAGTCTAATACCAACATGTTTAAGTGTTATAGGTATATGATAACAGCTAGATATTTGCAAGTTTTAAATGTTTATTTACAAAGTTGCCTGCTAGACTTTTAGTAAATGTAATGCTGTACCGCATGAGCGAAAATGCCAGCATGTCACTATTTTCCATCACTAAGAAACATTGAAGAGAGGAAGTGCTGCCCACCGGGGTTTGTGTTTCCTCTGGCACAGCCACATGCGAACGGTCTTCTGCATCTGGATGCATGCTTTGGCTCGGTACAGCATCTTGTTTTTCACTGACAGAGCAAGAAAAAAACATTAAACAACTCAAACTGAGGGCATCGATTATTATTTTAGCCCTTCATTTGTTAACTTCTGTAATTTTTCTTATGTTTATTTCTGTATTTTTTCTTTGATTTATTTGTATCCATATTGTTTTATTTCTATTTTTTTTTTAAAGCAGGCAAAATGTACACAGTATACAAGGGAACTCCTTCAATAGTGTTTGCAAAGCATCCCAAGATGCATCTCCTGATGTCTATGCAAGTCTAGACTGAATCTAAACACAGTGTGGACCAATGGCTTAATTTCTGCAGAACTGGTTCTCCTCTGTATGTGTACATAAACCTCAGGTCCTAATTAAAGAGTAACAATCAGTTAGTTACGTACGTTTAATGACGGACAGGGCGCACCACTGCACCTTCTTCCAGCGGCTGCAGATGAGCCATTTATTGACACGCTTCACCAGTTCAGCCAGATGATCTGGATCTGACTTCATGATCTGATCGAACTCCGCAAACTGACAACATCAAATCAGTCAATAAACCGCATGAACTTATGATCACAATCAGAAAAAGCACACGTGAATGAACAAGATTCCCATCACATAAAGATATATTAGGATGATCAGAATTAACAGATGGGTTGGTCATAGTTCATTGCAAAGATAAAAAAAATACAAAATAAAAAGAACATTGTGATATTATTAGGACCATTCATATTTTGTCATTGAGACATTTTCTTCAAAACACCATAATATTACACTTTTCTTTATCCAAAAATAGTTTGATTTGATTTTGGGGTAAAATATGACCTGCACATTTATCTGCATGAGACACAGTTAGAAAAAAAATAAAAATAATAATAAAATAAAAAATAATAAAATTAAAAATATAAAAAAATAAAATAAAATATAAAAAAATAAAATAAAATAAAAGTAAGATACATCACCTTTCCAGGTCTGAAGAAAACTTTTGTCAAACCAAATTTATAATCATTTTCATTCAGGCCGAGAGCTTTGAACAAAGCCTGTTGAGGAGAGGAAAAAAGTCTTAAATGCTTTTAATTTTTGAATAATACAGAGTGACAAACTTGTCATTACACTCGGTAGTAGTTGTCTGAGTAGCTGTTGGGAAACTTTCCCAGCACACAGAACAAACCAGCACATGTATTCACACGCTGACTGTGTTAATGTCCGGATGTCACACGCACCTTGCAGAAGAGTCGCGGGTCGAGCCGTGTCAGTTTGGCAGGCATGTACTGCTTGTACATGTTGTAGAGCTCGTGGAACGGCGCTCGAGAGGGGAAGCCGCCCTGCATCAGATCCAGTACTGACACCATCCCTGAGCACACAAACACAGAAACACAGTCAGAGAACAGCCAATGAGAATATCAGTAGATTTGATCCTGAAACCAAGAAAGCTTTTAACATGTAGCAGTCCTGCAAATTCTGACCGGGATGATAGCTAACACTCTTTTGTCCCTTGACACTTCAATAATCAATCTTGCTGAATTTTAACTCTGCAGAGCCTGACATCTGAAATAATAGTCTAAAATATCTATTTTTTTTTAAATAGAACAGTTTATAGATTATTTAGACAACATCTTTAAAAGAAAGTCTGCATGTGTGTGTTTTTGTTGAGATACATCAGGTACCCAAACTGAGTATAAACTGAGAAATTTGGTGAAGATGCTAATAATTATATGGACAAAAAGTAAGATGAAATTCTGACAGCTTATAAATGAATGTGAATGAATGAGATCTTCATAACAGTATCATACTATGTCAGTCTGCAGTAACAGGCTACTTACATAAAATGCATATAAATATCAGTTATCACTCTATATCTCCCAATATTTATGTCTAAGTAAGATGATATTTAAATGCTTAGTTTTATGATAAAAGCTCTATAGCTTTTTTTTTGTGGGGGCAAAACATATAACGCAGTGCAATACAATGATCATCAAGAGATTAATAAATAAACATTCCTCAAAACTGATCAAATAAATGCATGGATAATCAAGTAAACCTAAGTTGCTTCATTTTGAAATATTACTAGCAATGTAATTTTTTTTTAATGTTTACTTCTGTATCAAAATCAGTACAGATTTCTCAGCAAAAAGACACGTGAACCACAACGTGAAAGGGTTTTTACAATTTTACTAAAAGTATAAGTTAGCAATCAGATGACCAAAGGCATGTAGAAGACTGTGTAGTTGATGCATCGTGTGTCCATGAGCTTCCCTCCCTCACCATAACATAATAAATGTCACATTAAAAACTTTAATGTAGCCTATCAATTAATATGAGGTCATAAAAGCTTCACTCATAATAAATAGCTATTGAAATGCTGTTTAAAATGTTTTAGCTGGATTTTCACACCACTCCTCAGGATACATCAATCAAAATCCTGTAGGAAACAATGTGATGACACTGGCAGCTCTGTGTAATGTGATGTGTGTGTGTGTGTGTGTGTGTGTGTGTGTGTGTGTGTGTGCGTGTGTGTGTGTTAACCTGAGCACTGTAGTTGAGACAGAATCTGAGCGCCCTCAAAATGATGGCTGACCATCTTCAGATTGGGCTTCACACAGCGGACAAAACTTGAACCCTGAAACACACATGACCTGCTGTAATCCACAAACATGTCATTGCTTTCAGCTAAGGTATGTGGTAACATTTAGCATTTAGATAAAACTGAAAACAGCAACAAAAATCTAAGTTGGGCTTGATGACTCACAGTACTGTGCAGCTTTTCCAGAAGAATATTCAGTTGCGTCTGTGAGAGAAAAATATGAAAAAATAAACAACAACCCCTGGGTATCAAACGTAAAACTTTTTATGCCTGTCCAAATAACATTAAAGTGCCCCTATTATGGATTTTTGAAAATTAGCTTTCATGCAGTGTGTAACAGCCCTAAGTGAATGAAAACATCCTGCAAAGTTTTAAATCTGAAAGTGCACCGTACATAAAGTTATTGTCTCTCAAAAGAAAGAGTCGACTCTGAATAATTGAAACGAGTCGTTTTTATAACAAATCACAAGCCGTTTCATACTGAGGTCAACATGAAACATTAGCATATTGCCCGTCCACTTGTTGTCCACTTGTTGTTCTTTTCGCATTGGTCTGAATGAAAATGCAAATTCATTCTTTGCCACTAGGTGCCGCTTTAGGAGCGGTAAAAATAGCGGTTTCCCCAGTAACGATGTACACAAAGCAGCACTGCGCTCACAAACACTGCTTTATCAGGCATCACAGGCGAGATGACATTAAAATGAGACCAATGGGACCAATCACCGCAGATTAGCGTCACGCAAACGAGGGGTTTGGAAAAATTAATCGTTGAGCGAATCATTTGGGAGTCGTTGAGCAAGTAAGGTAAAAATAAATGCATATTATAAGACAATGAAAGTGTTTTTTGACCTTGCATGCATGTCAACCTGTTGTTGGGGACTCCCAAAACCAAAATATGAACCTTTCATTACCCATAATTAGGCATGGGCCGATTACCGGTTTCAACGTATATAGCGATTTGAAAATTTCAAGACCGCTAATATTTTCTGTTATACCGTTCCTGCGGTATGCGCTGTTTTTCATGTCTCCTCAAAGACTGAAAGTGTAGGAATCCCTCAGGTTGAGTGCAGTGCAGAGAGTAACACGACCCTCCTCCTCCTGTTGGTGCGAGCGAGCGGTCAGTCACGTGTGTACGGTATAGGATGGCGAACTTAAGGAGCTTCCCCTGGAACTTACGCGATTGGCAACCAGCTGTTTTTTGTCTTATTGCTAGCAACTCGTCTCTGTTCTGGACTTGCACAAACTGCGTTGCAATGCAATCGTTTCCCAAAATGTAATTTATGTGAAAATATGAAGTCTGTAAACGGGCGTTAATTTTTTGCTTAAGGTTATCATACCGTCAAAATCTCATACCGGCCCATGCCTACCCATAATAGGGGCACTTTAATACAGTACAATTCCATACAATCTCAAAATGAATCATGAATCTTTTCCTTTATTAAACAGGCTGCAGCAAACAGGGAGACGGCAAGTTTCAAATACTCAAGACATGTTTTATTCAATATGAATTGAAACCATTTTCTGTACTAATATATCAATATGTATGCTGTATAGGCCTATCAATATTGGATTTTACTGATACAATAATAATGTTTTTAAAGAAATGCATGCAAGAGATTATTGTGGTGATACTTGTCAATTCTCTGTATTGAATGTGCTAAATAATGATCTTAGTCTTTCTGTTCTGACAGGACAGCCCAGAGAGAAGAGTTTATGCCGAATTAAATGCCAGATACAGTTTAATATGTAATCAAAACAGAATATGCACACTTCCATCTACATCATAAACACCATAAAGCAAACACTGTCATAATTCATCAATAGTAGATCACAAGCAATTGATTATACACAGCTGTAGCTACTCATTGATTGTGAACTGCTCCGAAACCGCAAAAATTGTGCAACAGCGCCACGTTTTGACTTTGAATGTGCAGTGCACATGTTCCTTTAATCAAATAACAGTCTTCTGAAGTTTAATAATCAGATTAGGCTGTATCCCAATTCCTGTTTTTCCGTCCCCAACACTTCTTAAATGGGAATGAAGGCCTATGTTAGATATGTTTTTAATACTTTTTAAGAAACTGCAGGAACCCTGCTTATTTTCCCCCTCGAACAGCTGTCAGACTAAGTGATTTTGAGACTGACCTTGAATTTGTTGCCTACACTGATGAAGCTCAGTTTGCCGGCCTTCTGCTTGGTGTCTTTGGAGTGGTTGGAGTTCTCGAAGAGCTCTCCGATGAATTTGTCCTTCGACTCGCTCACCAGACTCGCCAAGGACGTGTGAAGAGCATCGTTATTCTTCTCCACAAACCGAGTCTGAAAGAGAGTGGGGAAAATGTCCACATCACATAAAACTAAACTTTAAATTCCTTCTCTAGAAAGCAGATGAATTTAAGGTTTGGTTCAAAATGCAGCAATCAGACTCGGTTCACTCCACAGGCTGCTAATTGACTCACTGTCCAGGATGATAGTTTGGCATGTTGAGATTATTTTAACTGAACCGTTAACACCCCCTTGTGTCAGATCCAAAATATACCAACAGCCATGTCAATGGACACTACACAATTTGTTTGTCATTATGGTTTTCAATCACCTGTTTCATTACGGAAAGGGTTATTATAGCTTTCTTCTTCTTTTTTTAACATTTCCGTTCAGTTTTATTTAGTTAATTATCTTCAGCAATGGACTTGTTGGTTACAATGTAGTTTCATGTATCCAATTTTATTTAATTTTTAAATATTTTTGATATCAGTTTTAGTGTTCAAAGATAAAGTAGAAATTGAGGAATCAACAGAATATGACAGTCATTTATATCAAAATATTTTAAAGCCTTCTTTACACTCTTATGGAGGCACAAATAAGAGTAAAAAAAAAATAATTCCAAAAAACTGGAATAAATGCCACAATGGGAGATATTTTTTACATTTAAAATCGAATTTATATGAGCTCAGTATATCTGCCACTTTTTGATTCTTGAGCATTGTCAACAAAAAACTAAAACGTCACTGACTGAAATAGGCACCTATATCATTCCTGGTAAAAAAAGAAGAGAAAAACAGCAACTTAAGAATCAACTATGGAAGCCTGTTTCCGCCACTGAATAAAACATTTGCGAGTTATAAAGTCGGAATCTCGCAATTCTGACTTTTTCTCACAATTCTGACTTTATTTCTCAGAATTGCGAGTTTATTTCTCACAATTATGACTTTTTAACTCGCAATTGTGAGTTTATATCACACAATTCTGAGAAAAAAGTCCGAATTGTGAGATAAAAAGTCGCAATTACCTTTTTTATTTTTTATTCAGTGGCGAAAACGGGCTTCCATAATCAACTTTAGGCAACAGAATCAAAGTGATCAATTTCTGACAAACAGCTTTTTCTCCAAAAAGGTTCTGTTTGCAGCCAAATACTTTGGGGATAAAGCAGTTAATGAGTTGAGTTGATAAACACATTTTGAAGGGGGAAAAAAAAACTTATTTTTTGAGGAAACTATGATACTTTTTTTCAGGATTCTTTGTTTAATAGAAAGTTCAAAATAGCATTTATTTGAAATAGAAATCTTTTGCATTATTATAAATGTTTTACTGTCACTTTTGATCAGTTTAATGTTTAGTTAAATGCTGGTCAAACCATTAGGCGACATAGATCTCTTGGAGGTGGTCTATTTAACAAGCTATTTTAATTTAGAAATCAGCAAAAATTGAGAGAACATTAATAAATCCTCATCTGGCGAGGGAGATTAATGTATTTTGAACTGAAGCAGAAGTACTGATGCCCAATTTGTGACTCTTTTAGGGTAATTTAGAATGTTTCCAATGAATTAATCAAACAAAACAAATACTGAAGATCTGAAAATGCCTTGTTTTCTCCCTAAATGCAGTGTTGGTGTACCGTTTCATAGCAGACTGCTCCAGCAAAGTGTCTTATGATGAAGCCCTCATCGTCTCTGACGTTCCTGTGCACTGTCAGCTTGGACTTCCTGGGAACCTGCGGGATGGTGAAAGATTTGAAGAATGAAGCCACTTAACTAGAGTGAGCTGCTGAAATGAGATGTAGAGTAAAGCGTGGCTCACAGTCAGGCGGAAATGGTCCTTGTGTTTGCCGTGGACGGTTTCAGTGAAGTGCTGGTCGCTGGGTTGAGGTAGCCTGTTCTCTTCATCCAAGATATCCAAGATGCCAACTAACTTCGCCTCCACCAAGTCTGAACAGGTGAAGATGCAAAGGCAGATTCATTCAATCATCAAGCTGCCAGAAGTTTCTGCATTCAGATTTATTTTGGTGTATAGAAGGGTGCAGATATCATTTTTGTACCCTATATGCCCAATCAAATCAGTGTAGTGTAGTCATGTTTAATGAGAAACAGACCTATACAGTCCTGATTATCAACGTAATGGACCTCATTGACCCCCAGACCTTCTCTTTGATACAATTCCTGCTCCTGTTAACCAGACACAAACAACAGACATAATATCAGTCGGGTTTATGCCTTACAATGGCCAATTTTGAGTCAACAGCCTAAACTGGCTTCCATAAGTGGCTATACTGTATGTGTTGAATTGATTCTGTATTATCTATTTCATGGTGTTTTTTGTGTTGTTTAATTTGATGAACAATATAAGTGAACTGTTGATTCCTACTGTATGTTGATAAATGAGTTGATATATACATTTTGAAAATACTGCACCTGAATATGCTTAAGGAAAAAAATCTACTTATTATTATTATTATTATTATTATAAAAAAACAACAACAGTTGTGTTGCTTCATATTTTTGTCGAAAAAAAAAACGTTTTTCCAGGATTCTTTGCTCAATAGAAAGTTGAAAAGAACAGCACTTATTTGAAATAGAAATCTTTTGTAATATAATGTGTTTACTGTAGTAATGGCAAAGACTGTAAGATGGCAAAGACATCTGAAAAGGGCAGTACATTCTGACTGGATGAGCTGCATCTGAAGCTGCAGTAAATGAGCTGATTTACACACACACACACACACACACACACACACACACACACATCAGCTGAAAGACTCACTTCTTTGAGAATGCGCTCATTGAAGAACTGCTGGAGTTTCTCATTACAGTAGTTAATGCAGAACTGCTCAAAACTGTTGTGCTCGAAATACTCTGAGGAAAAGGAAGACAAAAACGAGAGTTTGGTATAAGCAGGAGTCAGGGTTCGGTTGGTTGAATGACCAGTTACATGACATTTACGGCTCAAAAAAGTGTGTGGGAAAGTGTATTCATGAGCATAGACGGTCTCGTACCAAAGCCAGCGATGTCCAGCACACCGATGAAGTGAGCAGACGAGTCGAAGGGGAAGCACTGGTTGATCCTGGTGACCACGTGATCGAAGAGACGGCTGTAGATGGCTTTAGCCAGAGCATCACGAGCACTGCTGGCCTGCTCCACCTTCAGAGGAACCCTACAGAAGACAACAAGCTGAATGGCTATCCACTGGCCTCTCAGTTCAGCTGCTCTTCAGAAGGCGTGAGCGGCTCTTACTTGATGGCTGTGCCTTTAGCGCCCCCTGCAGTGGTGTGCATGACTCTGGTGGTCAGACTGACCCTCAGATCTTCCTCATCCAGACCCAACAGCTCCGCACAGAACTCTAACGGCTGACTGCACGTCTTCTTCAAGACACAGCCACCTGAAACACACACACACACATGAACACCAGTCAGTAAATATGAACATTTCCATGTTATTTTTCTTCTTCATTTTCATCAACATGTGGTATATAACTAAGCTAACGGCTCATGTGGACTTGTGCTTATGGTGAGGGAAATGTTATGCGATTTACGCTCAGCTCTGACTAATGGCTTTATTATTGTTTAAGCCTATATGTAAAAGCATATGTTAATTGCTTTCTAAAACCATTCTCACACGAATTTAATTTCTATCATGATAGCGACTCATTGACTTGCAGTTTTATATTTACATAGTAATGTTACACAGGTTCAATAAATCAAACCCTTAAAGAAATGTATTTGTATTATAAAAAATAGGCAATGTATTATTTAGTCCCTTTATTAAACCGTTGTTGTGTGAACAGTTGAGATGTCCTCTTAAAGGTTTTACTATCACTGTGGAAACATTTGGTAACACCGGTGTTATTTTATAATAATTTGTGTCATTTATATACTACTATAGTACATATTATCAATATTGTCAATAAGCTATTAATTTCATATTTTTAGCTTTCATTTTTTGTTGTAATGTCGTTATGTGCTTTTTTATATTAATATTTAACTTTAGTTTTAATTTTAAACTTAAAAAAGTTTGTCATTTTTCATATTTTATTTATTTTTATTTCAATTAACAAACATTATATTTTTTAGTTTTAGATATCACTAATCCACGTCTAACTTGTGCCTTTATGTAAAATAGAATGTCAACATTTTTAAATATACTCCCATCAGCATATTTTGTCTAACTGGTAAGCAACCAATTTTTCTCCAAACTAAACAGTTGGATATAAATGTATAAATCCTCCAAGTTTGTAGATACTGTTATAGGCTGGATTATTTTCACTGTCATCATCTTTAAATGAATAATTTCAAAAGTTGTTGGCAAGAGTATTTTAATTGTTAGCACCAAATCAGTGTGTGTTTAGTAACTGAAGCTCTCCGTTTACCTGAGGTGCTTCCAGCCTCCTCGAAATCAATGTTTCCGAGGTGCAACACCCCAGCCACCACCCTGAACATGTTGAGCTTCTCCGTGTCATCCAGACCGATCTTCTTCATGGCCACACACATTCTGTTGAAGTCGGCATGATCGTCCAGTAGAGGGTCTTTCAGAGGACCTGCCTTCAGATGCTGAGGAGCAACGGCCAAGTTAGACTCAGAAGAGAAACCTGTGAGTTCATCCAGGGGCCTGACTGCTAAAAAAACTCAGCACAGCAACTGCAATCAATTTATTTCCATGTTTTGTTACTCGGTACTACATAACCAAAAGCATACGTGCAGCACAACACAATCTTCACGTGTGCTTGCAGAACATTTCATTTGCAAACTACTAGCATTAATAGGGATCTGCACCTCAAGATTTTAGAGCATAACTGAACTCCAATTCAGACACAGGAAAAAGCTTGTGTAAGAATATTGCATGGCTGCATCTTTGGTGAGAAATTAGTATAGCTGAAACAGCCAGGGCTACGTTTCCCATTGATCGTAGCTTCATTGGTGGTAATGGGTCTACGATGTACCTAGGCTTACGATGCTTTTGGGAAAAGCAGCCCTGACCCGTTCATGAGCATGTCATTTTGACCATGTAGTGTATCAAGCAGCTTCATCAGTTTGATGGTGGGGAACACAATCATTCAAATATATTCACAACGCTACATCGTGAAACTCATGATATGGCATGGCTCACTTTTGGGGGGTTTTCCACTGGGTACAGTACCTGGTAGTGTTGTCAAAAGACCCGGTATTTCGGTACCAAGTCGGTACTAAAAAAATGAAAACGTTACGGTACCATGTTTTCTTAAGTACCGGTGGTACCGAGTACCCGGTCAACCCGGTTCTTGATGCGCTATCCTAAAGCTATCCTATATTTTTTAAAACATTCATTAATGTTTGTGAATGTTATTTAATACAAACACTTGATCATTCATGTTTGTTCATTGTGCATTAAATCATTTTAACAGACTGAACTTTGAAATTAACCCTAAGTAGAATAATTGCCATATAACTATTGTTTATTGTTAGGTCATGTTATCTAACAAATAACATCTTATTGTAAAGTGTTTTTAATACTACAGTTACAGTTTCATCTATTTGATATACACTTAATATATGTAATCTTATCTAAATGTATTATAAAAGCTGAGGTTTGTTATTTACTGAAAAGTTATATTTTAGCTGGTGTCAATGATCTAATGTTGCATTTGGTCAGACTCAGCCCATTGCTTTACTGAAGTTTATTATATTTTCCTTTTACAGCTGCAGACTGAGGAAGATCCTGAAACACACCAGCAAACCTTAAAACAGACAACAGTTTACAGATGTTTTTCAGTGGCAGCAGAACTATGACTAAACTTTTGGGTGAAACTTGTTTACTTTTTTCATACTTTTATTACTTGTGGAAAAACTTGAAACAATTTTAAATAAGTATAAAAAATGGCATTGGTTTTGTACATTTAATTTTTGTTTAACGTTATTAATAAAAATGTTGTTCAATTAGCATGTTTTTGTGTTTTGCTTCGGTACTGAAATTGGTACCGAGAACCGTGGATTTTCACTGGTATTGGTACCGAATACTGAAATTTTGGTACCGTGACTACCTGGTACTTTTTTCAGTACCATTACCAAAATGTGACGTGTAAACCCTGCTGATCACTGATTGGCCAGAGAGAATCATCACTACCTGCATCATTGAACTTGCGACACAAGACACCAGACCCGCTAGATTTAAATGAGCACAGCCAGCGAATGATCGAATGCAACTTTTTTTGAACGAACGCAACCGTTTTTTTTTTTAACAACCAAAAAATGGCTGTTTCGTGGTCTGTTGAGGAAGTACAGACATTCCTCTCGATGATAGCCGAGGAGTGGATCTAGCGAGAGCTTGATGGGGCGATGCGTATAATCCCGCCCACTCTAAAGCGGTACTAAACTGCAGTGGAAACGCGAGCCGAGCCGAGTCGTACCACACAGTGGAAAAGCACCTATAGAGATAGAGCGCATTTAGGCCATGCCCACACCGGTGTGTGGGGGAGGGGGTGGTCAATCCAACGCTCTCCATTGACTTTGTATTGCGGGAAGCTGCCTCCTTGTCATTTCTGACTTACAACAAGAAACAGAACAATGCTTAAAAGCTGCTGTGACATGATGTACAGTAAACAGCTGTTACCTGTAGCAGAAGAACCACTTCTCAATATTATTAACTCGTCGTTACGGTTAGGGTTAGGGTTAGGTTGTTACCTGTAGCAGAAGAACCACTTCTCAATATTATTAACTCGTCGTTATCTTTAGGTCACGTCCCAAAACCATTCAAGCTGGTGATTATTAAACCTCTTATTAAGAAACCACAACTAGATCCTAATGAACTGGCTAATTACAGACCCATTTCAAATCTTCCGTTTATGTCGAAAATTGTAGAAAAAGTTTTGTCTGCTCAATTGTGCTCCTTCTGCAAAAAATGATCTCTATGAAGAATAACCATGGGGAAAAAAACTGGCAACAATGGTTGTCTTGACTAAAGTGTATGAATTATTGACAGTGTATTAATTATTGACTTAAACGGGGAGTCATCTCAATTATAACCAGTAAAGTATGGAGTGCCACAAGGATCTGTCCTAGGTCCTCTGCTATTTTCAATATACATGTTAACCTTTGGTAATATTATTAGAAAATACGGGACTGGTTTCCACTGTTATGATGATGACACTCAACTACATATCTCAACGAGACCAGATGAAACTTCTAAATTATCTAATCTAGATTAAAGACACATCTCTTTGACCAAGCATTCAAATAATGCATCTCATAATCTTGTACTGCAGTTATATCTGATCAAATGCACATTATTATTCCTTAGCTTGGGTTGAACAAATCATTTTTGCTTGGTTGGAACAGCAGCTACGCTAATTATGTCTCTATTTGTTTCTCTGTTTCTGCCACGAGATTGTCCCGTGGTAACTAGGAATTACACAAGCTTCAGTCTGGATCCAGCCCTTACAAAGACCTGAGATGACCGAACACTTTTGAGAAGAGATGATGCCAACCCCTCAGAGGACCTCAGATGATGCCAACCCTGAAACAACATAAACTACCAAATTTTGCTACAAGTTTGATTGCAACATCTAATCATTGCTGTTAATAGTGTTCATCGTCTGTTTAATTACGTCCTTAACCAAATTTTACCGTACATTTCTGCCATTTGTACATCAATTTGACAGTCATAGTCACTGAAAAGCTACTACTAAATATATTGTAGAAACTTAATTTTCTGTAAAGCTGCTTTGCAACGATTTGTATCGCGAAAAGCGCTATTCAAATAAACTTGAATTGAATTGAATTAAAAAACCCTTTATAAGCTCTCGACCCAAAAAATCGAGCGTTTAAGGACACAAATAGTTGTAGATGTCAGGGTATTTCACGTTGGCCCATTCAGTTGGACCATTTCTCAAACAAAAGGAAGGTTAGGAAAAGGGGCACTGACATAGACCAATAAAATTTAGTTTCTCAATATATCTCCTCCTCTCAGGTTCACATAGGTTGGTGAAATAATCCTTTGACATGGTTAAAAATAATGAATGTTTCCTGTCGCCAATTACGGTTCCCTCTAGTGGGCGTAGTTCACAGAGTAATGTGACACGTCGCACTTTACTTTTGAGTTCCTAAACGCTCGTTTTTTGGGGTCGACAGCTTATAAAAACGTAGTTCTGGGTTTTTTAGCTTGTTTACTGTACACCTTGTCACATAGCAGCTTTTAGGCATTGTTCTGTTTTGTTGTTATAAGTCAGAAATAACAAGGAGGCAGCTTCCCGCAATACAAAGTCAATGGAGAGCGTTGGATTGTTTTCCCCCCCGGTGTGGGCGTGGTTTTCAGATTATGACGCGTGTCGCTCTGTCTCTATAGACTCCACGTCAGTGACCTCAGGTTGTAAACTCAGATGTAACGGAGTAAAGTTGTCACTCATATGCTGTTGTTCAGTTTCTCTAATATAACTGTAGACAACCTTAATTACATTAGAGTTTCCTCTATTCTTATGCATTCTTTGCATCTTGCTTTGAGTCCTTGTAGCTGCATGCCGGCACTGTTGTTCTGCGAAAATTCACAGGCAACATCCATCAGGAATTTGCACAATCAGAACAGTGACCGCACTTTTAGTCTTCCGGTTGAAATGTGCAGGAATGCTGTGCTTTTTGAAATTTCTCTGACCACATATAGAAGCTCTCAGATTTCTGAGCTGGTCGGTTTGTTGTCAGCTCAAACATGCAGCTTTCTATTGACTTTGGAGTGATGCGCATCAAATAACAAAGGGTCTCGCAACCGGTTTGTTAAGCCACAGGGGCTGAGGCACTGTGTTCATATCATTGTGATAGAAAATGTAATTTTATAGTTGAGCTTTCATTTTATTATGATTTTTTAAGACTCGAGTACAATCTTACATAGAAACTTTGCCATTAGCCTATATGTTCATACTTGTATTTTTATTAAATTTACTGAAAGATATAAAATGAGGTAAGATTTCAGGTCATAGTAGTTCATCTAAGAAAAAAAGAAATATGGTAGGCGCATGTAGGTTTTCGACAGTCTTTGATGTCTGATACTCCACCCTCTTATATTGTAAAGTGCACTTGTTGTCCTCAACATTTTCCCATGTGAATTTTATTTAGTCAATCCACTGACGACAATGATGATCTTGACCCTGGTGTCGTCCACATATCTCAACATCAAGACACTGCAGAATCCAGATATAACCTCATTAATTTCTTAATTTATCCAAGTGCAGCAGTGATACGTTGGAAGGATTTCTCACTGTTCATTTGTCATCATAAACTGTGTGTGAATTGGGACTTGTTTCTTTTGTGGTGACAGCCACAGATAAACTCTATTACTACTATCATGACTTTCACAAAATTCCCTCATAACTCCTCATAACAATCACGAGTCTGATGCAACCGTGTGGATATTTTTAAATGGCAGAGACTTTGCATCCCCCAGATGCTTGATAAAACTGAGCCAAAACTATTGTCAGTAAATCGATAAGTTGCTAGCATTTTGTTCAAAAACACTTGAAAGGAAGCTGAAGGTATTTTGGTACACAAATGCAGCGGCTAAAGAGAAATGTGTCTTGTGAGAGGAGCAGATAATGCTAATGGACACAAAAACTGCCAGTATAGCAAGAGTGTCACAGTACACCATTAATATCTTTTACCTTTAATGTGGTGGATTTTAAAAGAGCACTAGCAGCCTGCTGTAATACCACTACCACTATTTGTGACAAAAACAGCAATATTAAGAGAACAATATCCCATTACCTTAGGAAAAGCCAAAACAGTGAAGGGGAATGACAGTTTCGCTCCCAAGAAATGAAAGTAAGCTCCCCATTTTTTACAAGATCTGGGTCAAATATATTTCATATGCTTTTTTCAAGTGTTGCATGGAAATAGCAAGAGAATGTTACAATATTAGATATAACTTCATACAGACAGAGTTCATATGTAACCAGCGTTACCCAGTTTTTTGCTTTCTTTTTAAGGAAAGGACAAATTTGGTGAAATTAACTAGTGCTGAAACCAGAATATTCCTTTAGGTTTGTTAACTATAAGAGACCGGTTGAATTAAATGAAACCACTTTCCATGCAATACACAAGTCCACAATAAGTATAACAAACCATGAAACGCACTGGACCCAGGTCATGTATTTATATGACAAAAGGAGAGAAGAAAAGCAAAGCCCCTCTGACTGCACAGCACACATATTCACCTTCTCATCCTTTGATGTATCAGATACACACAAACACACAACCACAGACAATGAGGTTACACATGATTAGTGCAGTGATTAGTATGAACATAATCATGCTTGAATTACACACAATATACGGTCATTAACAAAAGGCCTAGTATCAGAATTAAAATCAAGCCGTAGACCAGCAACCAAACACAAGTGTAGATGCTTGCAAAGGACAAGATATATCACTCATGCTGAATCAATGCTGCCATAAAACCAGAACCACATCCACCAGTGACCCTCGACTGACCCTTCAAAGACCAATCACCTACTGTCCCATAATCCAAAACACACATATATATATATATATATATATATATATATCATTTCAGTGTAAAAATTATGTTTAAATGCAAATGAGTCATTATTTAAATATGTGCAAATTTGCATACTGTTCCTTTCATTTTGTTGACATTTTTTTTACAAGGGATTTTGGATCTCTCTTTTTATCACTCCATTAATCAGAAAATACTGTCAACATCCAGAAAAAAATAATAATATAATAATCACCATATTTTTAGAAGAAAAAAAAACTTTGTATAAAATATGAATGATATATGTAAAAATCCCTCTGTAAAAACCTTCAGAATGTAAACTGGAATAAAACTAATGAAACTGGATTTGTGCAGGAGGAAAAAAAACTCATTTTGAGAAAACGGCCTTTAAAGATACATATTGTACAGGCACAAATTGATAAACTGCAATAAAATAAACACCTAAGTCTATTTTGAGTGTTTTCTTTCCAGTAGCCTGAAACAACAGTTTAATCTCAAATCTCAAAATTGACCAATGCATGATAAAACAATGTGGTAACGCTTTAGGGACCAATTCTCACTATTAACTAGTTGCTTATTAGCCTGCATATTACTAGCATATTGGCTGTTTATTAGTGCTTATAAAGCACATATTCTGCATGAGCATATTCTACATCCCTAATCCTACCCAATACCTAAACTTAACAACTACCTTACTAACTATTAATAAGCAGCAAATTATGAGTTTATTGAGGCAAAAGTCATAGTTAATGGTTTATTAATAGCAAGAATCGGACCTTAAAATAAAGTGTGACCAACAATGTTTTTGCCTGTAAAACATCAGCTTCCTGATGTCCATAATCAATTCTTCCCCATCCAAACTAACAAAAACAAATTGGTGGCAGTCTCTCAGATGATACAGAGAATGAATTGGAAATAAATGCATTACCTCTGGACTCTTGCGGTTTTGAGGTATCAGCTTGTCTGAATCCTTGGTAGAAAAGTACCTTGTGCATCCTCGACTTAGATACTGGATTAAACAGAAAGTGTATACAAGAAATGTTCAGTAAAAGAACACCTTTGAAAGAACACCTGGCAGACAGTAAAGGATTACTCTACTTAAATGGTATAATTTTACATTTTTCAACACTTTGGATGATCACACACTCAACCTGAATTGAAACCAGTGCTCCAATTGATCGGCAACCGATCACTATCGGCCGATAATTGCTTTGGGATGTTTAAAATGCACTACATGATCAAACATTTAGGTGAGATAAATATATATTTTTGAAAAATGTCTAAAAAATGCTTCCCTCCACCCCTCAAATAATAATAATAATAAAAAAATCTCCTCTCACAAGAGTCACCTATAAGAGGGAAATTCCCCCCATTTTCAAAAATGAAATTTTGGAATAAATGTATAAATGATAAATGATTGGAGTATTACTAAAAATAATTCTACATGATAAAAAGAAGGCTTTAAAAAGATCGGTATCGGTGATCGTATCGGCAGATACTGCTTTCTGTGATCGGCCTCAAAAATCCTGATCGGAGCACCCCTAATTGAAACATGTCAAAGTAAATGACATGGTGGCTTGTTAATGTCTTTACTGAGACTGTGAAATCACTCCCTGGCTATTCTACAGAGGTGAAAGTGTAGTGTAAGTGTATGTGTCAGTCTGTGAGTTCACAAACCCTGAAGCAGTCTGGAGAGCTGAGGTGGAACTTCTCCTTGATGTCTTCAGGAGCTCCAGCGCACAGCCTGTAGAAGATGTGATAGTTCCTCTCCTCCTGGCCCTGCATGCAGATACGGGACTTCTCCAGAAGGTAATGGGACACGAATCCACCTACTACTGCATTCTGGAAAACAAATCAGCACTGCGTTCAAATAAACATGTAACTAGTTAATGTACAAATCCACACATCAGCATCACTACACATCACATTAATTACAACAACTGCAACATCATATGGAGTTGCACTCTGTGTACAACATAACAACAAACTTAGTTTAGGGACCAATTCTCACTATTAAAGGGCACCTATCATGCCTCTTACATACAAGATGTAATATATATTTAATAATAATAAGTCTCAGGAGTCCCCAGAATGTGTCTGTTAAGTTTCAGCTCAAAATACCCCACAGATCATGTATTATATCATTTTGAAAATGCTTATTTTGAGTGGAAGCAGAAACAGGCTGTTTTAGTGCATGTCTCTTTAAATGCAAATGCCCCCTTTTCCAGAATAGGGCTGCCTTTACAGTTCGTCCCTCAGATACTCTGCTAAAAAAACATGTGATTGTTATTGATTATCATGTCTATTGCTCTGAAATCATGCTTTTTAAAGCCATATCAGTTTAAACTTTTGATCTACGGTTTTCTTTCATGTCTTATTGCACTTAAAGGCACAATATGTAAGATTTTTTTATTAAAATATCCAAAAACCACTAGAACAGTGTTATATATTTTGCTGACTTGTGTACTTACATTATCCCAAATGTTTAGAAGAATGTTTAAATCCAGAGAAATAAGCAATTTTAACTAGTGACACGGAGCGTGTCCATAGTGTCATTGTGTCGCCTGCCAATGACGTCACACACCCTCGATTTCCTCGATAAAACAGCGCTGCTTTACCCCACATACGCACGACCGGAAGGAGCGGAAGCGGTCGACTGTGGCATAATAAAAGCTCCGCTGCTTTCGAGCCGTGTGTCACGCTTGTTCAACAGCCTCGTTTCGCTTCGATGGCTTTCAGCCTCACCGTTTCATTCTACTACATTAACAAATCATTAGCTCATCCATGAACATGATTTCTGCCCGAGTCCCGTCGGATTGCATCGGCTGTGGGGATGAAGACCACAACTCCCATGATTCCACACTCAGTCACGGAGTCGTCAAACTACGCCTTTGTCTCTTTGTTTATTTTGAATACGCGCCCTCTAGCGGCGAAAATTACATATTGTGCCTTTAAATGTCAAATACACACAAGTTTATGTTATAAACATGCAGAAGTTACAAAAACACAGTCGGTTATGTCTGTGAAGGTAAACAGCTGGGAAAGAAATCACATGTTTATAATAGATATGCGTGTTAAGAAGATATTTCTTGCTTGAATGCTGCTTTTAAATTGTCTAGCGTGAAGATAAACATGGCGGATTGTGTGCCGCGGCTTACTCAGGACGGGGTCTATGCTAATACAGCAGTGTCCGTCAATGGTTGTGGGCAGGGCTGGTAAAATGTGACGTCACATTTTACGGATTGTGAGAATGGCTTGTTCTGAGACAATGCTTATGATTTATGATGATTAAAAAAAAGGAGCGGGTGGATTTTTATCATTATAGGGTGGTTGTGTACACACACTGCCAACACACAATTATCTTCAAACAACATGTAAAAGTGAATTTTGCATAATAGGTGCCCTTTAACTAGTTGCTTATTAGCATGCATATAACTAGCTTATTGGATATTTATTGGTACTGTGGCGAGTATCCCGAGTCCAGATTAGCGTCGCCCTGGAAACGCCGCTGCCACACTGATCACCGACGCACAACACCTGTGTGCGATGAGTGGCGCACCTGGAGCTCGTTCCCGCTGGCCTTAAAAGCCAGGAGAAGAGACACCAGCGGGAAGGCACCCTGGAGCTCCAGGCAACATTAATGCTTGTTTCTCCTTGTTCACAGACTCCGAAGGCACCCTGGGAGAGGGATCTGCACCACGGCACTTCACCCCACGAGCACCACGCTGAGACGGGCACCGAGCACCATTCATCAGAGCACGTGTGATCAGTGTGTGGGCAAATAAATCACCCTCCGGGGCTCTTTCGATCAGTACCGAGTCTGGGTTCTCATTCACCCCGCGACAGTACGTATATGGCACACATTAATATCTTATTCTGCATGATCATATTTCAGATCCTTTAATCCTACTTAATAAACTAGCTTGCTAACTATTGATAAGCAGTAATTAGGCAAAAGTTGTAGTTAATAGTAAGTTAATAGTGAGATTTCATCCCAGAACTAAAGTGTGACCAAACTCAGAGTTATTTGTGGATGTTTTTGAATAGTAATTTTGGGTGTATTGTGTACAACTGTTTGCTGTGTATCCGCTGTGTCTTTACTCTCTAGCTGTATTGATTACAGGTGGAGAGGCTAATGAGGGATGACATGATTGATCCTGGGAGTGGTTGTTGCTGTATTTATGTCTCCTGAAGCTTGGACTAATGGGATCCCTGCTTTCATGGTGTCCTTGACGTAGAGCTGGCATAATGTAACCATAGTGCTGTACACATGGTGATCGGTACACTAGACAGTTGTTGTAGATACTATGTTTAATGCTGATTCATTTGTGATCTTGGTTGGTGCTTTGTTTATTTTGGCTCCTATTTTCCCAACCGTTGTTGTAGTTGGAGCATGATAGAGAGTGGGTGCCCTTTTCTTTATATTTGTGAGTGTTTTCTCTTGGGTTTGATAGTTAGGGAGGGAAGCTTTTTGTCATTTTATTTATTGTGGGGCCTCCAGGGATCTTTTTGTCATGGGTGTTTTTGTAATACTCATTTATAAGCTTAAATTGTACATTGCTATTTAAAAAGCTTCACAGTTTTGTGTTTGTGGTGAGGCTTTTGTACAAAACACACCTTTTCATTAAAGTGAATCTCCACAAACTTCCCGAAGCGACTGCTGTTGTTGTTTCGGACAGTTTTGGCATTTCCAAACGCCTCGAGCAGTGGGTTTGCTAGAAACAAACAGAAAATAGTTGTTATTTTCTATAACTTGCATTACTGTAGTTACAGTATAGTGGAGTACAAATTTATATTAGTATAGTAAAGTCCTTCAAACGTACCTTCAACTATTCTTTCATCAATGTCTTGACCTGTACCATAAGATGTAGTTAAGTACCTGTGAGAGGAAAGCGTAACCGAATAAAACAAGTGCAGAATAAAGGATTACGCAGACGTGCTTATAGCCTTATAATATTAACTTTTTATTAATAATGCAGTATATAATATGGAGACCTTTCTATACCTGAGAACAAACTTGGTGTTTTCGGTTTTTCCGGCTCCTGACTCTCCCGACACAATGATGGACTGACTCATCTTCAACACCTTCATGTCACGATAAGCTTTATCAGCTAAATATAACAAATAAAAACATAAAAAAATACAAATATATACATGGAATATTAACATTTATACAAGCTAATAGTATATATTTTTGTACATGACTGAGAAGCCTTAATTTTACTGCCTCTGCATTAAATTTAGAATATAAGTAGGCCCACCCACACATAAACGGCCCATGCCTTTTCTTGCAGCCTTGCTTACCAATTGCATAGACGTGAGGAGGCAGCGTGCCCAGCGACCGGCCGTGGTACTGTTTAATGGTCTCTGGAGAATACAGCTTGGGAATCTCAAAATATGGATTCACAGCAATCAGGATGTTGGCAACAAACGTCTGCAACACAAAGCAAGCAGCAGGAAAGCACCCAATGAATGCATTTTTATTTTTTGGCAGACAACCATTTTCAGATTTATTTATTTTTTTAAACGAAATAAAAAATGTCGTCTTTTTTTTTTTTTTTTTACTATTTATTGATTGAGGCTTTTTTCTTCATTATGATAACAGGACTGTTCTATCATCTTGTAATTTGTGACTTTAAAAATCTTTAAAAGTGAATTTTAATGTAGAAATTAAACATTTCAATCTTTGCATCAAACTTTATTCAAAAAGAAATAATTATCCTAAAAACACTTTTGAATGGTAGTGCATTTTTAAATAAATTAATATGACAAAAAATGTATAATTCATTAAAAATAGCATTTATTGGCCAATTTATGCAAATATACCGTTTTTTTTTTTACTCATTTAGTAAATTTACTATAAAGCAACTATGTCTTCAGAAAGCTGAAGCAGTCTCCTGGTGACACTAAAGGCCTGGGTATATTTGAGCCTAGGTTTTTCAGGTTTTTTGCATGCTGCTTAGTTTCACACACTTTTAAAGTATACTCTATTCACCACGCGTCCAGATGATGTATGTGCAAAACATAGTGAACCTTTCAATTTGAGCGTTGAATCACTTGAACAGTCAATGCTGTTCACGTACAAATCCATGTAAAGAGAAAAATCGGGCAGCACACGGACATCAGCTGATTATGAAAATTACTTTTCATAACAAGAAAACAAGAAAATTATACTGTAGGCTCAAGTACAGTGGCCGAGAGAGATCAACGCTCTGCAACTTAAAGGGTTAGTTCACCCAAAAATGAAAATTAGTCCATAAATTACTCACCCTCAAGTCATCCTAGGTGCGTATATGACTTTCTTCTTTCAGACAAATCCAGTCGGAGTTATATTTAAAATTGTCTTTGATCTTTCAAGCTGTTTCATGGCACTCAGCGGGTGTTGCATGCATCCTTCCAAAAGAAGTTAAATAAAAATTGCCCATCCATAAAAAAAAAAAAAAAGTGTCTCACACGACTCCGGGGGGTGAACAAAGGCCTCCTGTAGCGAATCGATGCGATTTTGTAAGAAAAATATCCATATTCAAAACGTAATAATAACTTTAATGTAGCTTGCGCTTACTGTTGTACATGGAAGCAGTTCCGGGCGGATGACTTATTGAGGTCAGCTTTGCGCATGAGCGCGGGAGCGCAGG